>NC_092398.1:27418652-27577220 GCF_030028105.1 Mobula birostris
ATCAGAACCAGAACTGCCAGGCTGGGTAAAAGTTTCTTCCCCCAGGCTGTTAGACTGGTGCCACCCACATCTGCATCCTAACCGAATGGCCTGCTTCACTCTCCAACTGACAGACACTCCCTCATTCTGCATTGGTCACTTCTCATCGTCTACTGCTGCTGTTTCAAAAATGTTTACAACTGCTTGTTTTATCATAATAGTGCCTGTAATATTATACTGCTTTAAAATTAGTATGCACCCTGCATTTTACTTCATCCTCTCAATGTTCAGGCCATACTGCTCTCAGACTTCTGCTAATATTATTTTGTGCTGGACAGTAACTCTGTGTTGTGTGTGACTATACATATGATGGCCCCAGAGGAGCAATGTTTTATTTAGTTGTAGACAGTGAACTTGAACTTGGAGAGTAGGCAGCCATTTGATGTATTTGGTCATTTTTTTGTTTTTGTTGACGGTGGCACCCTGAGCGCTTTTTTAAGAAAATCAGTTCTCGACTCTGTAACTTGGCTGGGCATTGCAGTCCTGGAGAACACTGTCTTTCTCCATCAATAGACTGAATGTGGGAAACCTCCCGTCATCTGGAATTACAAAAGAGGATCTTTAACTGAGCTTGGTGACCTTGTGCCAGAGAAATTGAAGGATCAATCTTGGTTGCTCTCTCCTGGCTGGTCGGTGTGAGAGGGGATGGACCATGTTGAGCCAGGACTTGGAGCTATCGCGTGGCTTGGCTACAGTTTAGTATTCAAACCTTGTCTGCTCTTGATTGGGTTTCCCCACAATTTGCTTGCATTTGAAAGGAGTGATGCAGCGTCCCTAGGGTGAGAGGCAGCAAGAGGGTTAAGTTCTCGGGATGTGTTTGAATTCGTGGAATTTTGCGGGCGACTAAATTGAAACCAGGGTCTGTAAGAATGTAAAGTTGTTTGCAGATCTATTATGTAGTTAGATCTATTATTTTTGGTTTATTTGCAGTGACTTAAAAAAAATTAAGCCTTAAGGTGCAATTGTATATACGGTATGATTATGATTTACAATGGATCTATGTGCCATAATATTCTGAAACAAGTATAACTCTATACTAAGGCTTAATAGGCTTCATGTTGCTGAGTTCCTTCATAAATGAGTTTATTTCCTGAACCATCATCAAAACCACTTAGTTTTCAAAATAGATTGTTGGTTTTTGTAACAGAGGCCCCATTACTGCTTTAAAAAAATTCCAATTGCACTGTACCTTGACACCACCTCCTCGCTGTTTGCCATTTTCTTTCTGAGGGGCAAGATCGCTCGTAAATTGCAATTTTCCAGCTGCCTCTGGAAGCGTCCAGGAGTTGTCTCCCTGCAGTGACAGGAATAAGATTAGAAATACAGAGCGGAGATTGTGGATGCTCATCTGAATCTTGATGTGGCTCGGCAGCCTCTGGCAGCCCGTGGTGTTGCGATGCATCTAATAAACAATGTCCTCTCTTCCAGTTATTTCTGACTCTCTGTGCATTAAGTGCTTTTTACTTGAAGTAATGGTTGATAGGTTTGGGTTGTCATATGCTGTTCTCTGGTTAAAAAGGTATGTTCATTGTAAATTGATGTTTATTGGTGTGTGAGGGTAATTCAGGGTGTCTCTGTAATAAAATCTGGTAGCTTAATTTAGATAGAGGATTTCTTGTTTGGTGTATTAAAGGGAAGGGTATGTGCGACATGCAGAGGTCTCTGTAACCTCATCTTCTAAAGTTACTGACTTCGTATATGAATGGCGGTTGTTTCCTGTCTACCCCTTGTGCACACATGCATGCTCCCTAGTTATCTTATTGTCATTCACCCTTACATGTATACAGCTAAATGAAAAAGCGTTCCTCTAGGACCAAGGTATAGAACACCTTACATAGATCACGTACAGCACATAAATAATGTTAACTCAATAATGTTACTGATATTCAAAATATTTTGTGACATGCATTGAGGCCCTTTGTTGGTCAGGGTCGACCATGGCAATTGGCTGCCTACAGGATACTTAGGCTGGGGCAGTACGACACAGAGGGCAAGTTGTTGTCCATGCAGTAGACTCGCCCTCTTCACGCAGCTGATGAATCCAAAGGAACGGCAGAGACCGATGCAGTTTGGCACCAATGGCATCACAGGAGTTGCCAGCAAGTGTTGAACTCAACGTCGGACTGCCTTAGGAACTCCAGCTCTGGATTTTTACCCCCAAAGCCTTTCCCATGAGTGGGTATAAGGCAGTAGATTTGAGACTAGAGTTTTCCTTCTCCTAGATCAAAGTGTATAGCGTGGATAGTCAGAGGTTTTTTCCCAGGGCTGAGATGGCTAACACGAGAGGGCACAGTTTTAAGGCAGGGGTCCCCAACCTTTTTTGCACCACGGACCGGTTTAATATTGACAATATTCTTGCGGACCGGCTGACGGTGGGGGGAGGGGGGGAGGGTTGCCGACTGACAAGAGTAGCAGTCTAATACGGGACACTTGTGTTTACCCCGAGAAAGACTACCATGACCATGAAGCCTTGCGCGGGCACCTGTGTGTGCATGCGTGACGTGTGTATGTGTGTACGTGCTGATTTTTTTCTACAAATTGTTTTTGGCGATTCTGTTCAGTAAAACTACACTGTACATACATTATTTCTGCTTTATATAGGCTGTGTATTTATCATATCATTCCTGCTTTTACTATATGTTAGTGTTATTTTAGGTTTTATGTGTTATTTGGTATGATTTGGTAGGTTTTTTTTGGGTCTGGGAATGCTCAAAAATTTTTCCCATATAAATTAACGATAATTGCTTCTTCGCTTTACGCCATTTCGGCACGAAATGTTTCATAAGAACGCTCTACCTTAGTGGGGGAAATATGGGACAAACCAATTTAGCCCAGTATACGGGATGTCCCGGCTAATATGGGACAGTTGGCAACCCTGAGAGGGGGCTGTTAATCACGACTGGAATATAGGTGATAAGTCAACTCTAAGTCACTTATAAGTGGCTAATACATTCAATTTCATTTCTAAAAGGGTTTATCTAACGAATTTAATATTAAACAGACAGTGCATATTTTCCTTGCATGAATATAGTGATAAGTCAATTGCATCATAATATTTTAAGTGACGTTTGGATATTAAACACACAGCACATATTTTCCTCGTATGAACGTATAAAATCATTGCAACACACCAGTATTGCTGCATCAGTGGGAGCCCTGGGCTTGTTTCCCTGCAACAAGGTGTTCCTATCGAGGAGTGATGGGAGACAGCAATACTCGAAGGGGGTTCCTTATGTCCAGTCTATTTCACAATTTAGTTTTTGTTGCATTCATTGCAGAAAACTCCACTTCGCAGAGATATGTTGGAAATGGAAGCCATGTTTTCAGTGCTTTCGTGGCTATCTCAGGATATTTAGCCTTGACTTTGATCCAGAATGCCGGCAGAGATGTTATGTCAAACATACTTTTCAGCCCGCCGTCATTTGCAAGCTCGAGGAGTTGATCTTCTTCCCGCGCTGACATGGATGACGCGTGCGTAACGACCTCGCATGCGTCCAAGTTCAACAGTGGGCGTGACAGGAATGAGGAAAGGTGCAGCTGACTCATATTGCCAAATCATATCATTTCCTCGTGGCCCGGTAGCGCATGCTTTGCGGCCCGGTACCGGTCTGCAGCCCGGTGGTTGGGGACCACTGTTTTAAGGTTCTTGGAAGTAGGTACAAAGGAGATGTCAGGGGTAAATTTTTACGCAGAGCGGTGAGTGTGTGGAATGGGCTGCTGGCAACCGTGGTGGAGACAGATATGATAGGGTCTTTTAAGAGACTCCTGGATAGGTACATGGAGCTTAGAAAAATAGAGCCATGGGTATCCCTAGGTAATTTTTTTTGGCGTGTGTCTGTGTGCGTGCATGTGCGATGTTGGTGGAACAATGTCTTTTTCATGCCTTTACAAGGCGCAGAGCAAGAGAGAGAAAGAGACTGCGTGGCGCACCACTCCTCACACAGACATTTCGCAGTATTTTTCCCTTTAATTTACGAGGTCAAGTTGCGATCTCGACACTCAACCTGGCACGGATGGAAAGCATACATGGGAGCGGACCCGATTGGGTTTGAACCTGGGAATCTCCATTCCAGAGTCCAGCACTGATGTCATTGCGCCACCAGCTGGCCCCCTAGGTAATTTCTATAGTAAGGACATGTTTGGCACGGCTTTGTGGGCTGAAGGGCCTGTAGGCTTTCTATGTTTCTATATGTATTATAATCAAAGTATGTATAAATTATACAACTTTGAAATCCATGTGCTTACTGGCAGCCACAAAGTAGGAAACCCGAAAGAACCCAATTTTTATAAAAACAAAACCACACCTAATGTGCAGAGAAAAAGGGGAAAAAACAAATCATGCAAACAGTAAAAGCAAGTAACAGCATTCTGAACCAAATTGAGTGCGTAGATCCCGCGGATTTTGAAGTTAGTTAACTCTTCTTCAATTTGTGCTAGCCATTCACTGATTCAATTTTAAATTGTACATCATTATCATTTGACGAAGGAGAGACTTTCTAAAATAGTTTCTAATGTTGATAGTCATTGTGATAGATGTAAAACTGAGATAGCTACACTGACACATATGTTTTGGTCTTGTTCTATGTTGGAACAGTTCTGGAAGTCAGTTTTTTCAACAATTTCTAAAGCACTTAAAATTAATCTGCAACCTAATAAATTAACTGTGCTTTTTGGAATAATTCCTCAAAATATTCATGGTATTTCTGTGTCTGACCAACATGTTATTGCATTTGTTACATTGATAGCTAGGAGGGCCATTTTGTTGAAGTGGAAGGATACATCAGCTCCCACTTTGTCACAATGGTTCTCTCAAGTGATGCTTTGTCTTAGTTTGGAGAAAATTAAAAGTTGAACCTCTGAACCTTTATTTGGTTTCGAGAAAAGATGGGGCTCATTTGCTCGTTATTCTCATTTGAGCTAATTGATAGATTTTTTCCACGATCTAATTGTAAATTTTTTTGGTATATTTTCTTGCTGGTGGTTTGATGTTTTTTTTAGAAGCTTTTTGTATGACGCATGGCTCCAGGGTTGTACCCCTAATGGGGTTTTTTCCCCAATTTTTCTGCTCAGTAGGTTTTTTTCGTTATCACAAATTTTTTTTCAATCTTTAAGATAATGTCTTTTTTTGAGACATTGTAAGTATTGTTACTTCAATATACTCGTGTTATTTCTTTTGTATAATATAACAATAAAACGATTTGAAAAGAGTACGTCGATCCATAGCCCTGGAATAGGACCAAAGTCCTGGTCTGAGTTCATCATATAGCAGGTCAAATCGTTGTGAAGCTGGCAGACATGAAGTGCGTTGTAGCCGGAACAGTCTCACAGCTTCAGTGCCAAGGAGAGCGGAGTAAACCGTCGCAGAGCAGAACCAGCTCCACCCTCACATCTGGTCGCGACACCCTGCTTTTTCATTCCATCTGGCCCAGCGTTTAAATTGTCCAAGCACTGGGTCGTCCCCCGGACTTGGACCGGATCACGCTGCAGTGATATGCTCTCGGCTGCATCCAGCCCATACCCGATCTTTCCAAATCGGCGTGGCACTTGGATGGATCAAACCTCGCTCCTGCTTAGGTAGATGGGCTCCAAAATGACTCCACCCTGCTCGATCCAACTTCTCCTGGAACATGTCCAGACCTCGCTTCAAGTCTGTCTCTCACCCGCATGCATCAACCCTCGGATCAGCCTAGCCTTCTCTTGCTTCTTCATTGTTTGTGGTGATTGTTTACTGCAATTTTCCATATAAAAAGATGAGCTGCCAACCACTGCTGACAAGCCCTATCAGCCCGAAGCAACTGGTGTTAAGGAGCCAATTGCCTGTCTGTCAGTAGAAACAGTTGCGACACGTGAAGGCCAGGAGCTGGACTTGGTTGTCAGAGGCTGCTTGAGGCGCACGTCACTGGGAGAATTATAGGTAGTGGAAGCTTGTCCCCAATACTACCCCCGGTTATAACTAGAGAACCTGTAGATGTGCAAGTTGACGTAAAGTGCATAAATGACAGTTAAGTATGCTACTGGTGTTGTCTCCAATAATGTGTACTGGGTATTCACAATTCCCATGGCCTGAGGGGAAAAAGCCTAACCATCCTCATTCTTACACTCTGGTACCTTTTGTGTATTTAACATTTCAGTAATATTGTAAGTATATTGTTTGATTAAGCATTCTTGTTCATTTAATAATTCATTATGGGTTATATGTAAAAATAAGTGAATTGCTAATGTCATGATACCCCATGAAGTCTGCAAGCTTCGCTTAAAGTAAACACGAAGTTAGACTCTCATTTCAAACTCCCATCTTTTCCTTTCAATTAGTTTAATGTCTTGGAATTACATAATGTAAGTGCCGATGTATTTTAAAAAAACGAATCTGAGACAACCTGTTGAAGTGCAGTGAGTGGTTCAAGTTTAAAAAGAAATACACAGTAAGAAATGGTTGAGTTTTTTTTAAAAGTGCAGCTCATTTTCTTTGCAAAAGGGAAGATGATCGAGTTAAAAAAAGGCAGAAATGGAAGAATTCATGGGTACATAAATAGTACTGGGTGATAATAAAACACAGAAATGGCTGGCTATGAAAGGAAAGATTAGCACAATTGATTACATAACAGATAACTGGATTTTGTACATTGAGCAGAATTTTAAAGCAAATGAAATAGCTGATGAAAAGTGAGTACCAATTTTGCACAGTGCATTGGGTTTAAAAGCATATAGTTTGCTTAGGAGTTTGACTGCTCCAACCAGGGCAGCCAAAATGAGATTTGCTGATATTGTGGAAGTAATGCAGGAACATTTAAAACTGAAACCATTGTTGATCACAGAACGTTTTAGGTTTCATAAGCAGAATTAAAAGGAAAGGGAATCCATTTTGTCTTGCGTGGCTGAATTGAAGAGATTGTCTACGCATTGTCAGTTCGGTAATGGGCTTAATTGTGCACTGAGAGATTGTTCAGTTCGTGGAATTTTACAAGAAAGCATTCAAACATGGCTCCTAACTGAAACATAACCTACATTTAAAAGAGCTGTATCAATGGGAGCAGCAGACAGAGATGCAATTGAGTTGCATCAGGAATGAAAATGAGTGTGGAGAAAATTGCGGTGTCTAGGTGGAGGCCTGCTTAGCCGAACAAATTGTGTTACCATTTTGGCAGGAGCTCATACACCAATTTGATTCAGATTTAAAGGCAGAACTTTGCAGAAAATACAACAAAGTAGAAGACATACAAAGAGCATGTCAGACAGACAAAAATAAATGGACTGCACAAGGAAGTTTTAAGCTGTGAGAGAATTCAGTGAGCTTCAGAAAAGTTGCAAGCATTCAGCTTTTGGAGTATAAAGAATCTACTCTGCGTGCATTAAGGTTATTGCACAAATTGCAATTGGGAGACAAGCTGCTTGTAAAAGAAGATGCAAAGACCAAAGCCCAGCTGGATGAACAGAAGGCCAAAAAAAGGCGTCGATGGAGATATGAAAACAGGATTCAATCGATGATGTTGTGGATGAGGAAACCAAGAGGAGAGATCAGATGGTAAAGACCAATAGAGGGATTAATAAAAGAATACTCCAGTGAACTAAATGAAGCTTCCCAAGATCAAGATGTGCATCCTAGACAGAAGAAAAAGGAAAAGAAAGAGGAGGATGATATCAATACTATGGAAATGGAAGAGGGTAAGAAGAAGAAGAAAGCCCTTAACTCCGAGTGGAGTCATCGGGATGCCATCATGACGGCGTTTTTTAGCAGGCTTTCTTAGTATTTTTACGAGGCTGAGTTGTTAGCTCGACACTCAACCCAGCATGGATGGAAAGCGTACAAGGGAGCCGGCTGGATTCAAACTCGGGAGCCTTTGCTAGGAAGTCCAGCGCTGGTGCCACTATGCCACCAGCCGGCTAGGAAGAGGGTAAATGAGACCTAATTTCTTGAAATTAGCAAATTCAGAGATGCTCACGAGAAACTAGATGAAAAAGGAAGGTGAGAAGAAGAAAGACAAGTTAAAAAGGAGAGAAGATCGAGAGAGAAAAGCTGAGAAAAGGAGAAGAAAGGTGTCCAGAACTGTCAGAACCACTTTCTGCACCCTCAGTCAGCTCCTGACAACCAACATGGAGGATGCCCCAGAACCGGAGATTGTTTCACAGATGCATGTCTCGCAAAGAAGTTATCCCACAAGTGTAAGAAATCCTCTACAGTGAATAAATCTTCAGGCCTGAATGGGACCATTTAAAAAATTTACTATATTGCAGATGTCTATACAGATTTCCCCTGCTATCCGAAGGTAGAGCGTTCCTATGAAACGGTTCATAAGCTGGAATGTCGTAGTGAATAAGCAATTACTATTTATTAATATGGGAAAAAATTTTGAGCATTCCCAGACCCAAAAAATAACCTACAAAATCATGCCAAATAACACACAAAACCTAAAGTAACAGTAACATATAGTAAAAGCAGGAATGATATGATAAATATGCAGCCTATATAAAGTAGAAATACTTTCCTGCAACGCTGTCTAGCACAGCGAAAATCTCGCGGAAGTGCTCTTGGCAGGAACACGGCGCAGGCGCTCTTGGCAGAAACACTCTCTCCAGTAACCTTTAAGCTATGAAGCTGCCAAATCATACCGAATAATACATAAAAGTACACAGCCTATATCAAGTAGAAATAATGTATGTACAGTGTAGTTTCACTTACCGGAATTGGGAAGACTCCAATACATTGCAGTTTCGTCACAGTTAAACACTTATACGAATAACCACCTGACACAATCAGCAATTGCCTCTGATCTGGGCCGACATTTACATGCCGGGCACCTAATTAATTAGCTTGTTTATTTCAGCTTTTTTCTTAAAGATGTGCTGCGTGAGTTCTGACTACCGCTGCACCACTGCATTCTTCGCGGCAATGTGTCGGTCTGCAGCCCGGAGGTTGGAGACCACTGCTTAAACTATGAAGCTGCCCTCGCCCCAGAAACCGATCAAACCACCCATGATTACCTTTAAATTCCACTTTCGCAATGCTTTCATCACCATCGTCCAGTGCTTTCTGTTTCAGCTTATTTAAAAGACTGATTTCTCAAGTATAAGAAAACTTAACGGAACACCACGCTTTGTACACCCATCAATCCAGTCAAGCAGTAGACCTTCCATTTTATCCATTATTGGATGCCGACTAAGAGAGACCACTTTGCTATGAGCAGAACCAACAGTAACATTGGCAGCTTTCAAAAATTCTCTCTCTGCGTATAAATAGTACGAATGGTGAACGCAGGCAAGTCCAATGCGCGGACAGTGTCCTTACTTTGTTCACCACGATTGAAACGTTTAATTATGTCTAGTTTTACACTAAGTGTAACACCCTTACGAACTCTTTTAGGCTTTTCTGATACCTTAGAACTCATCTTGCTAACGGATACACAAAATAAATTGAAATAAAGCACGTGTTTAAGCAATGCCAGCTAGAATGCAGTTCCAGGGGAGGAGCTTGGCTGTTCGGGCGCGCTGCCTTTTTTCGTAACAGTGAAAACACCTTCTTTTAGCGAAAACAAGTAACTAATGTAGGTCTTTCATAACAGCAAGGTGTCGTAAAGCGAACATTCAGAAAATGGGGGCCTCCTGTATAGCAGTTGTATTATAAAGTATACTGTTTATAGTGTACGCATGTATGCACGTTGAGATGCATTCTATATTGAGTTGGAGTTTATGGCTAAGTTGGAAGGAATGTTGTGTATTTAATATTTCTGTAATATTTGAATAATTAGATATGTGTTTGATTAAGCATTATCATTCATTTAAATAATTCATTATGGGTTATATGTAAAGATAAGTGAATTGCATACGTCATGACAGTACCATGTAGTACATGTGCGCCTCATTTGAGGTAAGCACAAAATTAGACTCACATTTTGGGCTCTCGTCTTTTCCTTTCAATTAGTTTAATGCTTTAGAGTTACAAAACAGAACAGCTTCTGCCTTGACAGTAGGAGGTCAAAGGGATTCTGGAATAGATCTTGGAGCTTTGGCGGATTCTCCTCCCACTGTCGCTAGCCCTGTGATGCTGCTATTTTTGAGATTTCAGAAGAAACGTCTTAGTACGGATGGGGTGAATTTTATTTTAACCTTGGGAAAATGTTGGCTTGCTAAGATAACTCTGTGGACTCTTGTGACTGAAGTGGTTGTATTAGAATGGGCCTGTATTATATCTGAGGTGAGATTGGCAGCTTTTAGAGTTAGTAATGAAATTTGGATTTCTAAATACCCAGTTATTCTTGTGGTTTTCTTTACTGATGCCACATTTTAAAATGCACTACACTAAAACCAATCTTGCGATTTGTTAATACTGATTTGACTTGGGCTTTTCCAGATTAGGAATTTGGATGGCTATTTTGGTAACTATGTCTATAAACCTGTAGTTTTGAAAGAGAAATGATTGGCTGTGTTTGTTACACGCATAGGACCGCACTGTGAAATGAGTCATTTGTGTCCATGACCAACACGGTTCGAGATGTGCTGGGGGCAGCCCAGATATGTCACAATGCTTCCAGTACCCACAACTCACTAATCCTTACTGACGTGTGTGTCTTTGGAATGTGGGGGCACACCCACTTGGTAATGGGAAGAACGTACAAACTCTGTACAGTCGGCAGTGGGAATGGAACATGGGACACTGATGCTGTAAAGCATTATGCTAACCACTGGTTATATATCCTGAATATCTGATCGGCTTAATTCTGCATCATTTGGTGCCTTTATTTTCCCTCCTGACATGGTGGATTAAATTTCTGCTTACCACATTTCCTTCAGCCACTTGGTCTATCCATGGTATCCGTACAGATGGTTAATCATTGGGAGGTAATGGGGCAGAGCTCAAACCACCTCAAGACCTCCAGGACATGCTGCCTTTATGCTGCTGCCATCGGGAAGGAGGTACAGGAGCCTCAGGTCCCACACCACCAGGTTCAGGAACGTTATTATGCTTAAACCATCAGGCTCCCGAACCAGCGTGGATAAGTTCACTCACCCAAACAACAAACTGATTCCACAACCTACAGACTTTCTTTCGAGGACTCTTCAACTCAAGTTCTCTGATTTTTTTTTTGCACAATTTATTGTGATACAGTGCGGATTAGGCCCTTCCGTTCCTTCAAGCTGCGCCACCCAACAACTCCTGATTTAATCCTAGCTTAATTACGGGACAATTTACAATGACCATTTAACCAACTGGTATGACTGGACTGTGTGAGGAAACTGGAGCACCCAGTGGAAACTCACGCAGTCGTGGGGAGAACGTACAAACTCCTTACAAGCAACAGTGGGAATTGAACCTGGGTCACCTGTACTGTAAAGCATCGTGCTAATCACTATACTACCTGCACGTTGGTTTTTAGTCTCTGTTTTTATATAGTTTTCATAAATTCTATTGCATTTGTTTTCCTATAAATATCTGCAAGAACATAAATCTCAGGGTGGTACATGCTGACATATACATTCTTTGATAATAAATTTACTTTGAACATTGACCATGTTCACCTAATATCCTTTTACGGGCACTTGTTTACCAGAGCTTAAATCTGAGCTGCTTTTTACTCTTCCTTTTGTTCCAGGGCTAGTTGTTGGACCCATTACCAGCAAGATCTAAGCTGATGCCAAGTGGGTGGATCTAGCGGCATTCCTAGCACGATATTAATAAACCAGTAATCCCCCTGGCCTATTGCCAGGTAACAATAGGAAGAGAACATGCTAGCTCTAAACCCCTGTGCTGGCTTATTTGTTGTAGTGGGGAGGGGAAAGAAGCCTGCAATCTCCTGTCCAGACTATCTGAAAGCTCTCATAATCCACACAGTCACTTCTTGTCATTTGCTCACTTGGTCCATTTGGGGTGACTGAGCGGGAGATTCTCTGATAGCGGGGAAATGTGACGTGCATTGACGTTGGTGCTAGGTGTTCAGGGAAATTATCTGTGACTCAGTACTGCGAAATTGTACGTTTAGTCACCCAGCCCAGCGAGTGAGTTTTTGAACTTGCTCAACAGCACCAAACATACAAGGGTTTCACAATGTGCATCAGATAGACCAGTATCAAGTCTCTTATCTTCTCTGCTCGTAGCAATTCCATAATGCCTTACAGCGCCAGCGATTGTGATCGGGGTTCAATTCCCGCCACTGTCTGTAAGGAGTTTGTATGTTCTCCCCCCTTTGCATCTGCTTGGGTTTTCTCCAGGTGCTTCCACTTTCCAAAGACGTACAGGTTAGGGTTCGTGAGTTGTGAGCACACCATGTTGACACCGGAGACGTAACTGTTAGGTTTTATAACTTCAAAACAGTAAGCTAATTCCAAGGAAGACGGGAGTTCGAAATACGGGTCTAACTTCGAGTTTACTTTCACGTGGCAGTGTGAATGTAATTCATGTATCTTGACATCTAACCCATAATGGAACAAAATTCTTAATCACTCAAAGTATGTACATGCAAGATTACTGAAATATTAAATACACTACAGTGGCAATGCTTGCAGGCTGCCCCGGCCCATCCTCAGAATGCATTAGTCGTTGATCCAAATGACGTATGTCACTGTACTTTTGACAAATAAAACTAATCTTTGATCTTCATCCTTTTCGTTATCTTATGACCTTTGCTCAAGGTTGACAGTTCATAAACGAGTTGGCGATTGGTGTTGTCTCTTTTGAAACTTAGAAGCTTGTGACCCAAAGTATGGTTTTTACCACTTGCTGAGCTCTGCACCCATGGGAGAAGGTGTAAAGGGAAGGGAACTCCCTGGTCTAGTGCTCTCTTCTTGTCTTCAATTCTGTGTTAAGTTTTCATTTGCAGTTATTGCAGAAGTTTGTCTGATTGAGATTCTCCTCGGGATTAGAGGCCTGTGGAAATTTATGGTAGAGAAAGAGGCCATTGTGTCCATTGCATGTACTAGCAAGTAGACATGGCTTCAGTGAGGGGGGGATCTCATTGAAACCTATTAAATGTTGAATAGTCTCAACAGGGTAGATTTGGAGAGGATGATTCCTCTGGTGGGGGAAGTCTAAGACCAGAGGGGACAGCCTCAGAATAGAGGGATGTCCATTTAGATCAGAGATGAAAAATGTAGAGCCCAGGTCAGAGATTGAGGTTGATAGATTCTTGATTAGTCAGGGTGTGAAAAAAAATACAGGGAAAAGACAGGAGATTGAGGCTGAGAGGGAAATAGATTAGCCATGATGAAATGGTGGAGCAGACTTGTTGGGCCAAAATGGCCTAATTCTGCTCCGATATCTTATGGTCTCATAAGCACGGGATTTTGTGGACACTGGAATTCTTGGAGCGACACACACACAAAGCTGGAGGAACTCAGCAGGTCAGGCAGCCATGAACAGTTGATGTTTCGGGTTGGGACCCTTCATTGAGACTGGAAAGGAAGGGGGCAGTAGCAGGTAGTGGTAGGTAGTGGTAATGGTTGAGTCCAGGTGAAGTGGAGGAACAGCACCTCATTACGCCTGGGTGGCCTCCAACCTGACAGCAAGAATGTGAGATTTCTCCAATGTCTGTTAACTTATTCCCCCTACCCCTTCTCTCTTTTTCCAATTTCTGGTTACCATTTCACGTCTTCTCCTCACCTGCTCTTCACTTCCCTCTCTAACCCCTCCTCCTTCCCTTTCTTGCATGATTTAGTTGTGTCCGATCAGGTTCCTTCTTCAGTCCTTTATCTCTTGCTTCTCACCTGGCCCCACCCACCCACCTGCCTGGTTGTACTTCTCTCCCTCGCCCCCTTCCTTTCTAGCCCTGATGAAGGGTCTTCAGCCCTAAACATCGTCTGTTTATTCTTCTCCATAAGATGCTGCCTGACCAGCTGAGTTCCTCTAGCATTTTATCTGTGGTTCCTTAAGATCCCTGCTGTTACAGAAACAGGCCCTTGGGCCCATCGACTCCATGCTGAACCATTTGAACTGCCTACTTCCGTCTACCTGCATCAGGATCGTAGCTCCCCATGCCCCAACTATCGGTGTACCTATCCAAACTTGAAAACGTTGCAATTGAGCTCATATGCACTACTTGTGCCGGTGGCTTGTTCCATACTCTTGCGATTCTCTAAATGAAGAAGTTTCCCCACATGTTTCCGCTGAAGTTGATAGCAGTAGACAATTACAGTGCTAAAAGAGAAGGGAAAAAGTACTGAGGGAAGTGTTCATGGGTTCATTGTCCACTCAGAAATCTGATGGCAGAGGGGAGGAAGCTGTTCCTGAAACGGTGAGTGTGTCTCTTCTGGTTACTTAATGGTAGCAATGAAAACAAGCATGTCCTGGATGATTTAGGGGAGGGGGGGAGGTCCTCAATGACAGATTCTACATTTTTGAGCCATCATCTTTTTTAGGTGTCCTGGATGCTGGGGAGGTTCGTGCTCTTGATGGAGCTGGCTGAGTTTAAAACTTTCTGTAGCTATTTCCGATTCTGTGCAGTAGCCCCTCCATACCAGACGGTTATACAGCCAGTTAGAATGCTCTCCATGGTACATCTGTAAAAAAAAAATTGTAGTGACTTTGGTGACATACCAATTCTCCTCAAACTCCAAATGAAATATAGCTGCTGTCGAGCCTTCTTTGTAATTGCATCAATATTCTGGGCCCAAGATAAATCCATAGAGATGTTGACACCCTGAAACTTGAAATTGCTCACCCTTCTGATCCCTCAGTGAGGACTGACTGGTGTGTGTACCCTCGACTTGCTCTTTGTGAAGTTCAGTTGGTCTTATTGATGTTGAGTGCATGATTGTTGTTGCACCACCATTCAACCAGCTGATCTATTTTGCTCCTGTAGGCCTCTTTGTCACCATTTGAAATTTTGGCAACATTACTTGCGTCATCAGCAAATTTATAGATGACGTTTGAGTCTAGCCTAGCCACATGGTCGTGGGTGTAGAGAGAGTAGAGAAGTGGGCTAAGTATGCATCCTTGTGGAATGCCAGTGTTGATCATCAGTGAGGTGGAGATACTATTTCTTAGCCACACAGACTACAGTCTCCTGATGAGGAAGTCAAGGATCTATTTGCAGAGGGAAGTACAGAGGCCCAGGTTTTGGAGCTTGTTGATTAGAACTGAGGGTATGATTGTGTTGAATGCTGAGCTGTATTCAATAAACAGCAGCCCAGTGTAAGCATTGGTATTCTCCAGGTGATCTAAGGCCAAAGGGAGAGCCATTGAGATCACATCTGCTGTAAACCTATTGTGGCAGTAGGCAAATTATAGTGGGTCCAGGTCCATGCTTAAGCAGGTTGAAAGGGGAAAAGGGGGGACCCAGACAAGTGATTGGCAGCTGAGGAGAAGAGAAGGGGTAAGAGAAGAACTGGAATGGGGAATGGAGAAAGAGAGAAAGGGGACAAATTTCAGAAAGTTAAAGGAATTGACGTTTGATCCATTGGGATTTGAGACCCGTCATCATTATCATTATGTGCTGAGTCATGTGACGTAGGAGGTCATGGTCGTATGACATGGGCGATCATGATCTCATGACCATGGATTTTGGTAAATTTTTCTAAAGAGTTGGTTTGCCATTGCCTTCTGGGCAGTGTCTTTACAAGATGGGCGACCCCAACCATTCTCAATACTCTTCAGAGATTGTCTGCCTGGTGTCAGTGGTCGCATATCCTCCTTTGGTAGAGATGTGTCTCCACACCAACAACCCATGTCTTATGTGTTGATATTTCTGTTTTTTTTTAATTATAAAGTTATAGAAATAAGCTCTTTGGCCCATCTAGTCTGTGCCAAACCATTTAAACTGCCTACTCCCATCGACCTGCACCAAGACTGTAGCCCTCCATAGCCTTACCATTCATGTACCTATCCAAATTTCTCTTGAACATTGAAATTGAGCTCACTTTCACCACTTCTGCTGGTAGCTCATTCCACACTTCCAGAACCCTCTGAGTGAAGAAGTTTCCCCTCATGTACGCCTTAAACATTTCACCTTTTTATCGTGTTCTTTATCTTACTGCGTTTTTTTTGTTTTTGTGCTGCATAATATGTAGAGTAATAATTATTTCATTCTCTTTTACACTCGTGTACTGGAAATGATATTAAGCAATCTTGAATCTCAAGGAGATGTGAGGCATACCCTGGTGCTGTGAGACGAGTCGTTTGGACACTTTGAATGCAGGCTGGCCATTGAGTTAGGAATTTCCTGCTCTGTATGACTCATTGACGATGCTACAGTGGGAGCCCCTAGCAAATGATTTCTAATGTGAAAATATTTCA
The DNA here is from genome assembly GCF_030028105.1 of Mobula birostris. Classification (NCBI taxonomy): domain Eukaryota; kingdom Metazoa; phylum Chordata; class Chondrichthyes; order Myliobatiformes; family Myliobatidae; genus Mobula; species Mobula birostris. The sequence goes on from NC_092398.1 coordinate 27,434,911, forward strand.
GCTTTTCACAGATTAAATCTGTAGCTCCTTTGTTTACTATATTCCTCTCTGGTTGCTTTGGAAATCTGCCGGAGGTGTTCCTCCCCAGAGGCGGCTGCCTTCACAGAAGATATTTGAAGATTTAAAGGAATGCTTTCCAAGAACTGTTCCATAAATGTTGCAGGGAGCTGTGAACAGTGGTGGGAGGGGGAGGAGTGGAGAAGCTTCCTACAGGCACCATGCTGCCCATGTAGCATTAAAAACATAATTTGTACACTTCACCTCCTGCCATTGGGAAGGAGGTACAGAAGCCTTGGGTCCAAGAACACCAGGTTCTGAAACAGTCGTCAGGCTCCAGAAACAGTGTGGATGCTGCTTGTAAGGAGTTTGTACATTCTCCCCATGGCCACGTGGGTTTTATCCGGATTCCCCGGTTTCCTCCCACAGTCCCAAGACGTACTGGTTAGTGGGTTAATTGATCATTACGGTATAAATTGTCCAGTGATTAGGCTAGGGTTAAATTGGGGATTGCTGACTCAAAGGGCCGAAAGGATCTGCCTCTGCACTGTATCTCAATAAATCAGTAAATGAATAAACTTCACTCAAAAACGAACTGATTCCACAACCTACAGACTCACTTTCAATGTCCCTACAGCTCATAATCTCAATATTTAATATTCAAGTTTTTCTTTTTGTATTTGCGCAATCTGTTGTCTTCTGCATGTTGGTTATTTGTGTGTGTGTGTGTGTAGTTTTTCATTGATCCTATTGTGCCTCCTTGTACTTACTGTGAATGCTTGCAAGAAAACGAATCTCAGGATAGTATATTTATTAGCGATTCGGCATGAACAGGTCCTTCTGGCCCAACGAGCCGCATCGCCCAGCCACCCACTTATTTAACCCTGTCCCAATCACAGGGCAATTTGCAGTGACCAGTTGACATACTAACTGGACCTTGGGCAGTGGGAGGAAACCAGAGCCCCAGGAAGAAACTCATGGTGACATAGATGTGCTTTGATAATAAACTTACTTTCAACTTTTGAACTGTGAATCGAGCTTCTGTCAGGCTGAAGCTGTTGGAGTCCCACAACATGCTGGATGAACTCAGCCGGTCAGGCAGCATTCGTGGAGAGGAATAAAGAGAGTCAGAATCGGGTTTAATATCACAGCATATGTTGTGAAATTTGTTAACTTAGCGGCAGCAGTACAATGCAATACATGATAAACATAGAAATCAATCAATTACAGTAAGTATATGTATATTAAATAGTTAAATTAAAAATGCTGTGAAAACAGTATGAGGTAGTGTTCATGGATTTAACATCCATTCAGAATTCAGATGGCAGAGGGGAAGAAGTGTTCCTGAATCCCTGATTGTGTGGCTTCAGGCTTTCTTCCTGACGGTAGCAATGACAAGAGGATATGTCCTGGGTAATGGGGGGGGGGGGGGTCCTTAATAATGGACGTCGCCTTTCTGAGGCACCGCTCCTTGGAGATGTCTAAAATACTGTGGAGGCTAGTACCCATGATGGAGCTGATAACTTCCTGTAACTTCTTACAATGCAGTGCAGTAGCCCTCCACCCCCTGCCAATACCAGACAGTGGTGCAGTCTGTCAGAGTGCTCTGCATGGTACATCTGTAGAAGTTTTCGAGTGTTTAGGTGACAAACCAAATCTCTTTACACTCTAATGAAATATAGCAGCTGGCTTGCCTTCTTTATAGCTGCATCGATATGTTGGGACCAGGTTTAATCCTCAGAGGTATTGACACCCAGGATCTTGAAATTGCTCACTCTCTCCACTTCTGATCCCTCTATGAGAACTGGTTCGTGTTCCCCCATGTTACCCTTCCTGAAGTCCATGATCAGCTCTTTGGTCTTACTGACATTTAGTGCAAGGTGCTGCAACGCCACTCAACCAGCTAGTATATCTCACTTCTGTTCGCCCCCTTGCTTCATTGGAGATTCTGCCAATAATGGTTGTATCATCGGCAAATTTATAGATGCCATTTGAGCTGTGCCTAGCCACACAGTCATGGGTGTAGAGAGAGTAGAACAGTGGGCTAAGCATACATCCCTGAGCTGCGGCAGGCAGTATTGATCATCAGCGAGGTGGAGATGTTTTTACCAGTCTGCACAGACTGTGGTCTTTCAGTTAGGAAGTTGAGGATCCAATTGCAGAAGGAGGTACAGAGACCCAGATTCTGTAGCTGTAGCCAGAGTCGACATTTCGGGCCGAGGTCCTTCATTTCTTTTTCAGATTAGCTCTGCCTTTTGAGCTGAGGAATTGGAGAATGAGCTGTATAGTTAGTGCTGAGATGGGTATCTGTTCTTCCCCCCGGAGAGGGGTGTCAATTCCTCTCTCTCTTCCCCCATCCCCTCTCTGGAGAGGGATGTCGGTTCTTTCCCCTTGGATCTGGGTCTGCGTCTGTGTGTCTATGCGCATGACTGTCCTGCAAAAAGGGGGTGGAAAATTCCTTTTAAATTTTTGCCTCCGCCCCCCCCCCCCCCCCCCAATCTTTTCTGTTCCCCACTGTGGCCTCTCATCTCTTCTCACTTGCCTATCATCTCGCCCTGGGTCCCCCCTCCTTCCCTTTCCCCTATGGTTCATTCTCCTCGCCTATCAGGGCTTCCTCTCCAGCCCTTACCTCTTCCACCCACCTGGCTTCATCTATCACCTTTTAGCTATCCTCTCTCTCCTCCCCCTACCTTTTTATTCTGGCGTCTTCCTCCTTCCTTTCCTGTCCTGAAGAAAGGTCTCGGCCCCAAACGTTTGCTGTTTATTAATTTCCATAGATGCTACCTGACCTGCTGAGTTGCTCCAGGATTTTGTGTGAGTTGCTGAGATGGAAAGGTTGCCTTTACACGCAATAAAAGGGCAATTATCCTGGGATCACTGGCCATGAAACTGTCAGAGTGTCATTAAAAACAGATTATGTTCACCTAATTCAGGGAACAGATGAAGAATCTGCTGTTCTTTCCCAGTCTGGTATGAACACACACCCACCAATAAAGGAGGTGATGTTCATCCTAGTGAGCATTAAAATGACAGTCTGTCATTAAAATAGGTCGTGTTAACCTAATTCAGGGTGCGGATAAAAAAAAACTGCCACAATGACCAGGGGTGGGGGAGAGGGAGGGTGGCGGTGGTGGTGGGAAATCTCATTGAAACCTATCGCATACGGAAAGGCCTAGATAGAGTGTATGTGGAGAAGATGTTTCCTGTGGTGAGGGAGTTTAGGGCACAGTCTTAGAATTGAAGGACATCCCCTCAGAACGAAAATGATGGAGAATTTCTTTAGCTAAAGGCTGGTGAATCTGTGGAATTCATTGTCACATCTGTGGGGACCAAATCATTGGGTATATTTAAAGTGGAGTTTGATAGGTTCTTGATTAGTTGGGTGTCAAATGTAACAGAGAAGGCAGGAAATTGGGGTTGAGAGAGACAATAAATCAGCCACGATGGAATGATGGAGCAGACTCGATGGGCTGAATGGCCTAGTTCTACTTGTATGTCTTCTGGTTTTATTCTTCCCCAGTCTCCTGTGACCACACACTCATCAATGAAGGTGTGACGTTTATCCCAGTGCTCTGTCCATTAGGAGCCACTCGTGTTCACCTAATTCAGGTGGTGAGGGACGAATCTGCCATTCCCTTACTGTCTGATGTGACCACATGATTATGAATGTGCAGCATACTTTGTCAATGGAATGTCTGCTTAGGGTGGCAAATGGGGTGCTGATCAATCAGTCTGCTGTACACTGCATGGTTCCAAGTATCTCGAGCATTGTTGGGGTTGCATTCTTCATTGCAGGTGATGTAAGACCCGAGTTTGAAGTGTGTATATGTCAGCATGTACAGGCCGCTGGAGAACTTCAGTATTAGGTTTATTATCACTAATATATGTTGTGAAATTTGTTGATTTTCAGCAGTACAGTGCAATACGTAAAATGCTATAAATTTTGTGTGTGTGTGTATATAGATATACATACGTATACAGAGAGAGATGTATCTCTATGTATGTTATGTAGTAGCCAGTGGCCTGATAACCCAGGGAGTTAGGGACCTATCTGTCCAAGCATGTGAAGACAGCTAAAGCTCTAACAGATGTGGATATTAAAAAGTGGAGGAGGTGAGAATAGGAATGAAGGAAAATGGAGAGTTGGGATCTGATGGGAGGGGGAGTTAACCAGCATTTGCAGGAGTTTAAAACAATGGGAGGCTATATCTCTGAAATATGGAGCATCTGGCAAGGGATGTTGAGAGTCTGTTCTTTTCAGTTGGAGGATTAGAAATTTGAGTCTCAGTTTCAGGAGAAGGGATTGTCTAAGACTGTTACGGGGAGACTGTCAAGACTATGGTCATACTGGAAAGTGATAGATGTTTGAGCTCCCTCCACCAGCATTCAGGCCATCCTTTCTTCTTGTTGCTGCTGCCATTGGGAAGGATGTACATGAGCCTTGGGTTCCACACCACCAAGTTCAGGAACAATTATTACTCTTCAACCATCAGGCTCCTGAACCAATGTGGATAACTTCACTCAACTCAACATCGAACTAATTCCACAACCCCATAAACTCTCTTTCAAGGCTCTACAACTCATGTTCATGGTTTGTTTCTTTGTTTTTTTTGTACTTGCAGTTTGTCTTTTGCAAATTGGTTGTTTGTCAGTCTTTGTGTGTAGTTTTTCATTGATTCTATTGTGTGTGTTTCTTCTACTGTGAATACCTGCAAGAAAATGAATCCCAGGGTTGTATATGGTGACATTTTTGTACTTTGATAATAAACTTACTTTGAATTTTAATCTTCAAGAGGCAGTACCTCAAGAAGGTGACATCCATCATTAAGGGCTTTCACTATCCAGAACATGCTTTTCTCTTATTACTACCATCGGGATGGAGGTACAGGTCCTAAAGATGATTGAGACATGACCGTCAGATATCTGAAGTCCTGATGAAGAGTCTCGGCCTGAAATGTCAACTCCATTTTCCTCTGTAGAAGCTGTCTGACCTACGGAGTTCCTGTGGCATTCTGTGTGTCTCCTGAATCTCATAGTTCCTCTTTTATGGTACTATCTTTTTAATTTGCTAATTTTATATCTTTGCACAGTACTACCACCACACTACAAATTTCACATCATCTGAATCAATGATAACAAATCTGTTTCTGGCAGGGAAAATTTAAGCTGAGATACAGGCTGAGATCAGCCTTCTCGCTGAAGGCCTGGTGAGGAAGGCAAATTCAATGTCAGTACTTACTTTGAGACGACTAGAATATAAAAGCAAGGAGGTAATGCTGAGGCTTTATGAGGCATTGGGCAGGCCGCACCTGGCTTATTCGTGAGGACCTTTGGGCTTCTTATCTAAGAAAGGATGTTCTGACATTGGAGAGGGCCCAGAAGAGGTTCACAAGAATGATCCCAGGAATTAAAGAGTTAACATCTGAGGAGTATTTGAATGCTCTGGGCTTGTACTTGCTGGAGTTTAGGAGAATGGGGAGGATCTCACTGAAACCTATCAAATATTGAAAGGCTTAGATAGAGTTGATGTGGCGAGGATGTTTCCAGTAGAGAGTCTAGGACCTGAAGGCACAACTTCAGAATACAACGACATCCCTTTAGGACAGAGATGAGAAAGATTTCTTTAGCCGGAGGGTGATGAATCTGTGGAATTTGTTCCCACAGACAGCTGTGGAGGGCAAGTCATTGGTTACATTAAAAGCAGAAGTTGATAGGTTCTTGATTAGTCAGGGCGTCATAGGTTATGGGGAGAAAGCAAGAAAGTGGGATTGAGAGGGACAATGATTCATCCACGATGCAATGGCAGAACAGACTTGATGGATCGAATGCCCTAATTCTGCTCCAGTATTATAGTTGCCCCCTATGGTTCACGCACACAGTGGCCACTTCGCAAAGCAATGCACACACAAGAATTTTGATCGCTTGTTTCTTTGCTCTCTAGTCTGGCTGAGGTCCAAACTGTTTTATTCCAGACATTCCCTTTCCAACTTGTGGAAACCGGAGCCGAAACCTTGTTAAATTTCTGCGGATAACATTGGAACGGAAAGCTACAGCGAGCCCACAGCATGCATTACCATCGCCAGCTGAGAGGCCAGATGCTTTTCCCTTGAAGGCATGGAGTTGATACTGGCCATAGGCCTCCAGCTTAATTGACTGCCGTATGATGACTCAATTTCAGAGGAAAAGTGTACTTATAATCCTTTGCTATCATCTGAAAAATCCAATAAGGACTTATAACCTTTTCTAACAGACAGAAGGCCGTTAGCATGCGATAGTTCTGCCACATGCAGAGCATTTCAATTTGTCTTTTAAAATTCTGACGTGCAACGGAACAGTATGGGCTTTGCCCAGTGTACTGTATGTAAATAGGCTTGAAATTAACCCCCCCCCACCCCCCACCACCTGCTCGCCCGAAATGCATTTGTAGTTGCTCTGTGAAGCAGAGGGTGAACGTGCTTGGTTCATGTGGGATAGGAATTAGAGATGTTGTTGAACTGGCACACAAAATGGAGAGGGCTGGAAATTCCTGGTATGTCAGCATCTGAAAATGGGAGATCAGTGATATTAGGCCAGGGGCTCCCAACCTGGGGTCCACAGACTCCTTGCTTAATGGTATTGGCCTGTGGCATTAGAAAAAAAGGTTAGGGACACTGCCCCATCACACACTCCAGCATCAGTCATTTGTGGCAATGAATTCCACAGATTTACTTCACTTCACTCCACTCACGGTAATGAAATTCCTCCTTATTTCGGTTCTAAAGTGATGTCCTTGTAACTGTAAGACCAGAAGACACAGGAGCAGAATTAGTCCATTGAGCCCATCATTTCTGCTCTGTCATTCAATTGTGGCTGATTTATTATTCTTCTCAACCCCATTCTCCTGCCTTTTCCCCGTAACCTTTGAAATGTTTACTAATCAAGAACCTATTAGCCTCTGCTTTAAATATACCCAACGACTTGGCCTCCGCAGTCATATGTGGCAATGAATTCCACAGATTCACCACTCTCTGGCTAAAGAAATAACTCCTCATCCATGTTCTAAAGGGACTTCCTTCTACTCTGAGGCTGTGCCCTCTGGTCCTAGGCTCCCCCACTATTGGAAACATCCACTCTGTCTTTCAATTTTCAGTAGGTTTCAGTGAAATCCCCCCCTCATTTTTCTAAACTCCGTTGAGTACAGGCTGTGGTCCTGATTTGTTTCCATTGGAGCTCCAGCCAAGAAACCTTTTTTGTTCCCCTTTAAACTGCTGACTGAACTGGCTACTGATTATATAGGTTTTATTATGAATGTCATCTCTTGCTTGGAGTACTGTTTGGACTTCATCTGTCCATCACCAACATGTTCTTTCCTCCAGTTCCCCTCCTTCCCTTTGTGCTGTGTTTTACTGTCCTCTCCTTTTAGATTCCATCTTCTTCTGCCCTTTTCTCATTTGCACCGATTGCCTCCCAGCTCCTTGCATCCTCTCTCTCCCTCCCTCACATGACTGACATTCCCCTCTCGCCTGGAGGGAGGCAGTGCTTCATTCACTGTGTCAGACAACAGGAGTGTGCAATGGGACGGCATGGAGGGATCTTTACTTGGTGTCAAACCACAAGAGTGTGTGATGGGATAGTGTGGAGGGAGCTTCAATCTGTGTCTGACCCCAGGTGTGTGTGTGATGGAACAGTACAGAAGAAGCTTCACTCTGTCTGACCCTGGGAGTGTGCTATGGGACCGTGCAAAAGAGCTTCACCCTGTGTTTGACCCTGGGGTGTGTGATGGGACGGTGTGGAGGGAGCTTCACTCTGTTTGACCCCGGGAGTGTGTGATGGGACGGTATGGAGGGAGCCTCATTCTTGTATATGACTATTGGAGTGTGTGGTGGCAGGGTGGGGATGGAATTTCACTCTGTCTGATCCTGGAAATGACATCCTTCCTGTGGTACAGTAGTACTCCAGGAGTGGTTAACCAGCATTTTGCAAGTTACAACATCATGCCCAACTTTTATGTCCTGTAGTCTGATCAATGAAGTCAATCATGCCATATGCCTTTTTCATCACCCTAATCTATGTTCAGACAACAGTGGATTAGAATCCCTGGTCAAAATCAAGTGTATTGTCTTATGCACAAATTGCTGCCAGAGCACATGGTAGAGGCTGGTACATCTAGGACTTTTGATCGAAAAATTGGAGGGTTATGTGGGAGGGAAGCTTTAGATTGATCTTGGCATAGGTTTAAAGGTCGACACAACATCGTGGGTCAAAGGGCCTGTATACAGCTTTGTGTACATGTGCACACAGGTTTAATGAAGAACTTACTTTCAGGAACATATCGGCATGTTGCATCAACTGATTCCACAACCTGTGGACTCACTTTCAAAGTTTCTACAATGGTGTTCTCAGTGTTAATTATTTTAGTTTTTTAAAAAAAATGTATTTTTCCATAATGTCCTCATTTGAATACTTGTCAGTCTTTATTCTGTATAATTTTTCTTAAACTTTATTGTATTTCATTATTTTCCTGCGAATGCTTATAGGGAAATGAATCTCAGTAGTATATGGTGACATATTTGTACTTTGTGATAAATTTGCTTTGATCTTTAATAAGTGGTATTCACAAGAAAAACAAATGAAACATAAATTGGACACAACTCTTGCAAGAAAGAACACAAGTAGAACAAAAAAAACACAAGGTCTGTTGGAGTCCAAAGTGAATAAACTCCTAGTTTTGCTAAACTATATTTATTCTGGTTATGCAGGTCGGTTTGGGAACCGAATGCTTGAAGGGAAGTCACCTTTCTTGAACCTTGTGGTGTGGGATTTTCACGCTTCAGTTCTTCTTTCCCAGTCATAACTGCAAGAAGATGATGTGGCCTGGATGATAGGGATATCATCTTCTTGAGCTGAATCCTCTGTTCATGAACGATCTTCAGCACCAGGGGTTCCCATGGACCCCTACTATTAACCAAGGGGTTGGGAACCCCTGCTCAGCATCCTTCCTTTTATTGTGTGTGTCCTACCCCACTGTCTGATTTCCCAGAATACATTACCAAGATCAAGTTCTATTTGCCAGCAATCTGCCCAACTTTCCACTTGACAGATAATTTGACTTGTCGTCCACTTCCTTCTGTGTTCACATCCCAGTTGTTAATGTTTCTCACTAAGTACAAGGGTCCTAGCATCTGTGTCTTCTCTCCAAGCCGGTTTTGTATCCATTGAGCCAGCTTGTCCTGGATCCCACATGGACCAGCTTACTCTGCAGGACCTTGTCAAATGTCACACTAAAGTCCATATAGATTCAAGTTTGTTTCATTTTCTGTACAAAAGTGTAAAGGAAAACGAAATAAATTGTTATTCTGGATCCAATACAGCACAAAAAAAGACAATAAGGTAAAGAGCACAATAATAAAAAACCCACAATAAACATGGATTATATGTCCTTAAAATGATGCTAGGAGTGTCTGTACATAAGGTGACTGACAGGAAATGATAAAGTGGTGGGGATGGAATGGAGTGGGGTAGCAGGTGGAGGTGTTGATCAGCCTCACCACTTGGGGAAAGTAACTGTCTTTGAGTCTGGTGGTTCTGTTGTCGATGCTATGTAGTCTCCTCCCTGATGGGAGTGGGACAGTCTATGAGCAGGCTGGGTGAGATCCTTCACAGTGTTGCTAGCCTTTTTCTGTCTTATTTCTGTACATATGCCCTTGATGGTGGTACTGGCGATGCGTTGGGTAGTTTTGACTATCAGTTGTAGAGCCTCCTTGTCTTCTACAATGCAGTTTCTGTACCATGCAGTGATACAGCATGTTAGGAAGTTCTCTGTTGCACATCTGTAAAAGGTCTTGAGTATGGAAGTGCATCGTCCAGCCCTCTTCAGCCTCCACAGAAAGTAGGGGCGTTGGTGAGCTTTCTCAATTGTGTAGAATGTGTTCAAGGACCATGAGAGGTTGTGTGAGATATGCACTCACAGGAATTTGAAACCGCTCACAGTTTCCATTGCTATATTGCTGATGTAAAGAGTGGTGTGGGTTCCCCTGAAGTCGATAACCATCTCCTTTGTCTTATCGACAATGAGGAAGAGGTTAGTTGCTTGACACCAGGCCTCAACATCCTCTCTGTAGGCTGGCTTATTGTGATGAGCCCAACCACTGTCACATCATTAGTGAACTTGACAATGTGATTGACTGTACAGTTATGTGTGAGCGGAGTGCACAGCAATGGGCTCAGCACACAGCCCTGGGATGCACCCATGTTGAGGATGATGGGAAGGAGGAGCGATTGTACGTCCTGACTACCTGAGGTTTGGTGGTTAGGAAGACCAACACCCTGTTGCATGGTGTGTTTAGATTGAGGAGTAGGAAGTTGTTCAGCAAGGTCTGTGTGATAGTAGTGTTGAATGCCAAACTGAAATCCAGAAACAGCATTTTGACACAAGTGCCCTTAGTTCCTAGATGTGTCAGGGCCAGTGCATCACAGATGCTATGGTATCTCTTGTGGAGTGGTTCTGTTGGTAAGAATATTGGAGAGTGTCCAATTTGCCAGGAATGGAGTTTGTGATGTGCACCATTATCAGCCGTTCAAAGACTTGACGATGATTAGTGTTAATGCCGCTGGGCGGTAGTCGTTTGGCTCTGAAGGTGTAGAGTTCTTTGGTACAGGGATAATGCTGGCTGCTTTGAAGCATGGGGGACAGCAGCCTGGATGAGTGAAGTGTTGAAGATGTCATTGAGCTAGTGCACTTACTCCCTGAGTACTTGGCCTGATATGTTGTCTGTCCTGGTAGCCTTGCAGGGGCAGTGGGGGTGGGGTGGGGGGGAATGACATCTCTAAAGGTAGAGGACAACAAAGATGTGGTCATGGGACACCACCTCTACTTTCTTAGAAGTTTGCGTCAGTTTAGCTTGTCATCTTGGAGACCACCTTGCCTAGATACATCACGGCCTTGTATGAAAACACCAATGCCCATGAACAGAAGAGTCTACAAAAATGGTGGATACAGCCCAGTCCATCATAGGAAAATCCCTGCCCATCATTGAGCACAATTGCAAAGAGCACTGCACAAGAAAGCAGCATCCATCATCTAGCCTGTGCTCTCTTCTCGCTGCTGCCATCGGGAAGGAGGTACAGGAGCCTCAGTTCCCACACCACCAGGTTCAGGAACAGTTATTACCCCTCAACCATCAGGCTCCTGAACCAGCGTGGATAACTTCACTCACCTCAATGCTGACTGATTCCACAATCTACAGACTTGCTTTCAAAGACTCTCGTGTTGTCAGTATGTATCTGGTTATTTATTTTTGAGCAGTTTGTCTTCTTTTGCACACTACATGTTTGTCAGCCTTTGTTATGTGTAGTTATAGAGAGAGAGAGAGAGAATGAGAGAGAATGAATCTTTTATCATGTAATAGTTGCTCACGACTGTCCTCAGCACATCCTGAGGTTGTGTTAGTTGAATCAGATGTCCGAAAGTCGAGTCCCATTCGCCGGAGGCCCAGTGTTTGAGTCTGCTGGGGTAGTCAATGTCTGCATATCCAAGTCTGAATCAGAGGCTAGAGACCGAAGAAGGCGGACTGCCTTGGGGTTAGAAGTCTGTGTATGTGCATGGGTGAAAGAGAGGGACAGGGTTCTTTGTTGTGTTCTGATGTTGTTCTGCCGAGCATTGTGGATTTGCTACGTTGGCGCCGGAATGTGTGGCGACACTTGTGGGCTGCCCCCAGCACGTCCTTGGGTTGTGTTAGTTGTTTACACAAACAACACATTTTCACTGAATGTTTCGACGTGCATGTGATAACTAAATGAATCCAAATTGGAATTCATTTTTGAAGAACAACCACTGAGGCAGAAATCTTGAGCAAATATTCTGATTGGGAGCAGGATTTGGCAATGGATTATTGAGGTCAAAACTGAGCTGAATACTAACTGTGTCTTTTAAAGAGAGATTACAATGCATTATGATTCACTCTGATACTGTGTGTAAATATTGAAGTGGGATGTGCTAATAAACCGATTAGATTTTGGTTGCTTTCTTGTTGGGATTGTTATCAAGACTGAAGTTGCCACAGTGTTAATTAATATCAGTGACAATGTTTATTAATTCTGGAGTTTCCTGCCGTACTTGTGCTGTTTTAATCTGTCTGAGCGCTTCATTTAACACCTGCGCAGTTCTGCCAATATTTCTGGCACCATGCCTCAGCATAGTCAGTGCTCAGAAAATCAAGTGGCGTCGCTCTTCAGAATGAGTAGGATTAAACAAAGATTAACATTGAACATAGAACATTACAAGCCCTTCGGCCCACGATATTGTGCCAACCATTTAACCTACTTCAGATCAATTTAACCTTTCCCTCCTCCATTTGTCTATCATCCATGTGCTATCTAAGACTCAAATGCCCCTAATGCAGGGGTTCCCAACCTGGGGTCCATGGACGCCTTGCCTAATGGTGTTGATTCATGACATTAAAAAAGTTGGGAATCCCCTCCTGAATGACTGTGCCTCTACCACCACCCCGGCAGTGAGTTCCACATATCTTCCCCCCGCCCCCACTGTACTTTCTTCCAATCACCTTAAAATTATGCCTCCCTTGCCATTTCCACCCTGGGGAAAAATCTCTGTCTGTCCGCTTGATCTACACCTCATATCATCCTGTACATGTTTATTGAGTCACCTCTCTTCCTCCTTTGCTCCTTTTCAAGAAGAGGCAGATACATTAGGGGCATTTAAGACACTCTTATAGGCACATAACGATTCTTTGTGCCACTGGATCCTGACTTCTGAGGCCGAGAGAGTGGGATCATCTCTGTGCAAGGCTTTTCCACTTTAATATCTTCCACGTACTGGTTACATTGTGCAACATTCATCTCCCAACTTTCAATTCCGACCAGTCTTCTACAAGTCCTATGGCGATGGGGGAGTGGCGAAGCAACGGGTGGAGGCGACCACTGGGAGTTGTAGTCACGAACCCGCCTGTAGGTGGCCTTTGGATAAGTGGTCGTTCTTCTCTGTACCCAGGGCAGCAGAGGAGTCCGGCAGCACCACTGGCGACTGAGCAGCCCTTTTCAGGACAGCACTGCTCACCGTTTGATAGGGAGGGGCCTAGAAAAGGTGGCCTAAACATTGCCTGCCCTACGGACAGATAACTGGCCAGCTTACAGTGGCTGGCAGTTCATGCGCCAATGTGGTTACACTCAAAGGAGAAGAAAGAAACTTCTGTTAGGATCATGGAATATCCACACACTCATGGACAGAGAGAACTCAGCGAGACCCCAAAAAAGAACAGCCCTTGTTGCCAAGGAACTTCCACGATACAGCATCAACATCGCAGCCCTCAGTGAAACCAGGCTTGCAGAGGAAGGATCCCTGACTGAAACCACCAGCGGCTACACTTTCTTTTGGAAAGGAAAAGCGCAAGATGAAAAGAGGATTCATGGAGTTGGATTTGCAGTCAAGTCCAGCTTCCTGAAACTACTCTCCGACCTGCCCGTGGGAATCAGCAAAAGGCTTATGTGGCTACGTCTGCCCCTCAGCCACAAAGGTCACGCAACAGTCATCAGCGCTTCTGCCCCCACCATGACCAGCAAATACGAGACCATTGAACAGTTCTACACCAACCTTAGCTCTGTTCTGTACTCAATTCCTGCCAACAACAAACTAATCCTGCTCGGTGACTTCAATGCTTGAGTAGGCTGCGATCACAGTCACAGGGAAGGGGTTCTAGACAAACATGGAATTGGCAATATGAACAGCAACAGCCTCTTGCTCCTTAGCAAATGTGCAGGATATGTCCTCCTCATCACAAACACAGTGTTCAGGCTGGCAAGCAAGTACAAGGTAATGTGGATGCACCCAAGATCCAAACAGTGGCACATGATTGACTACATTATAGTATGTCGCCGAGACATCCGGGATGTCGTCATCACCAGAGCCATGTGAGGAGCGGAGTGCTGGACTGACCACAGGCTTGTCCGCACCACATTGAAGCTACGCATTGCTCCCCACCATCCCAAGCACCCTAAGTTCATCAGAACAGCTTTGAACACTGCCAGAGTCCAAGAGCTGCTGTATCTTCGCACCCTTGATGAGAAACTGTCTGCCAATGGACCACTAGCTGGTGGGCCAATCTAGAAGTAGAATCAGTTTGGAGAGATGGTGACGGAGACAGCAAAATCAGTCCTCGGTCCCAAGGACCGGAACCACCAAGGTTGGTTCGACGAGAATGACAGTACCATCAAAGATCTCCTGGCCAGGAAGAACAAAGCATTCATGGAGTGGCAAAACGACCCAAGCTCCATTCCCAAAGAAGAGTGGTTTAAGTCCCTTCAGGCCCATGCCCAACGAGGAATTCGCAAGATGCACGACCTGTGGTGGGATAGGAAAGCTGAAGAGGTGCAATGCTTTGCCAACATCAACAACTCGAAGCTGCTCTTCAACTACATCAAGATGATCTTCGGCTCCTCAAGATTGGTTCATCTCCACTGTTGTCTGCTGATGGGACCCCACTGTAAAGGACAAAGAGAGCATCCAACACAGATGGAAAGAGCATTTCAGCCAGCTCCTGCACCGACCTTCATCGGTTGACCAGTCTGCTCTGGACCAAATCCCCCAATAGCCTATTCACTAGGAACTAGATGATCCTCCCTCGATAGATGAAGTTAAGAAGGCCATCACGCAGATGAGCAGTGGCAAGACGTCTGGCAAGGATGGAATACCTGCTGAACTGTACAATGCACTCAGCAAGGAATCACTTGAGGCTTTCCACAGCGCCCTGACTAGCATTTGGGAAGAAGAAGAGATGCCCCTGACCTCAGAGACGCAATGATAATCGCCCTCTACAAAAATAAAGGTTCAAGGACCGACTGCGGGAATTACAGAGGCATCTCACTACTTTCCATTGCTAGAAAAATCCTCGCCCACGTCATCCTATGTTCCAGATGCTGGGAGAGTCCAGTACCAGAGGGCATGGTTTAAGAATAAAGGGTAGGTCATTTAGGACAAAGTTGAGGAGGAACTTCTTCTCCCAGAGAGTTGTGGAGGTGTGGAACGTGCTGCCTCAGAAGGCAGTGGAGGCCAATTCTCTGGAAGCTTTCAAGAAGGAGCTAGATAGGTATCTTATGGATAGGGGAATTAAGGATTATGGGGACAAGGCAGGAACCGGGTATTGATAGTAGATGATCAGCCATGATCTCAGAATGGCGGTGCAGGCTCGAAGGGCCGAATGGTCTACTTCTGCACCTATTGTCTATCCTCAACAGTGTCAGAAGAGAACCTGTCCGAGTTGCAATGGGGCTTTTGTCCCAAACGCAGCACTGTCGACATGATCTTCGCAGTGAGACAGATACAGGAGAAGTGCCTGGAACAGAACATGAAGTTATACTCTGTCTTCACTGATCTGACAAAGGCGTTTGACACGGTCAACAGAAACGCGCTGTGGTTCATCCTTAGAAAGCTTGGCTGCCGGCAGAAATTCACTACACTCATCCGCCTGCTCCACGATGACATGACAGAAGTGTTCTTACATGGTTCCCTATCTGAGACTCTCAACATCATCTCAAATGGCATGAAGCAGGGGTGCATTCTAGCACCAGTGCTCTTCAGCCTCCTCTTCACCCAAGTGCTGAAGCATGCTGTTAAGGACCTAGACCTGGGTATTTACATAAGATATCGCCTAGACAGATCGATGTTTGACCTGAGACGCCTTGCTGCAAAGACCAAAATGTTGAGGAGGCTCATCATTGAAGCCCTGTTTGCTGATGACTGTGCCCTCATGGCCCACCAGGAGAACCACCTGCAGACGATTGTCAACAAGTTCTCCACAGCCTCAAAGCTGTTTGGCCTGACAGTCAGCCTCGGTAAGACAGAAGTTCTCCTACAACCTGCACCAAACAGTCACTCTCCTCAGCCTTGCATCACCATCGATGGCACTGTCCTGAAGAATGTGGAGAGCGTCAAGTATTTAGGAAGCAACATCTCTCGTAATTGATCCCTCGACAAAGCCAGCCAGGCACTCGGGAAACTCCGTGTTAAAGTTCTGGGGCACAAGGACATTCAGCTTTCAAACAGGCTCAAGGTGTACAAGGCTGTGGTCCTCACCTCTCTCCTGTACGGCTGCGAAACCTGGACCCTGTACTGCAGGCACATCAAACAGCTGGAGCAGTTTCACATGCGCTGTCTGCGGTCGATCATGAGGATTCGATGGCAGGACCGAATCACCAACCAGGAAGTCCTTGATAGAGCCAACAGCACAAGCATTGAGGCAAAGATCCTCCAGGCCCAGCTACACTGGACTGGCCACGTAATCTGTATGGGTGAAACAAGAATCCCCAGGCAGCTGCTCTACGGTGAGCTTTGAGCATGGCAGTCACAATCAGGGCCGCCCCAAAAGAAGATTCAAAGACAATCTGAAATCGTACATCAAACGGGCAGACGTCCAGCCTCGACAACTTGAGGTGTCCACAGCCGACAGGGTTGCGTGGCGCGCGCTGACCAGAAAAGCTGCATCTGACTGTGAGGATGACCGAAATCAGCGCCTTGCAGCAGCACGAGACCAACGCCACAAAGCTGTGTATGTACCTGTTCTAACAACAGCCAGTCCATGTCCAACCTGCAACCGCATGTGTGCTTCGGCCTTCGGCCTCCGAAGCCACGTGCGTATCTACAGATGACTGCACAACGTTTAGTCTTCCTCGGACCCCGAGAGACAACCACCACCATAGGCACATGGATGATAGAGAAGTGGAGGGTGACATAGGAGGGAAGCAACACAACATGCTGGGGGAGTCCAGGCTGCATGTATGGAAGTGAGTAAACAATCGATATTTCTCACAGAGACCCTTCTTCAGGACCAAGAAGGAAGGGGGAAGATGCCAGAATAAAAAGGTAGGTGGTAAGGGAACAAACCTAGCTAGAAGGTGATAGGTGAAGCCAGGTGGATGGGAAATGTAAAGGGCTGGAGAGGAAGGAATCTGATTGGAGAGGACAGTGGACCATTGGAGAAATGGAAGGAAGAGGAGATGATAGAGGATAGGGTTGACTGGCCTGGGAGGACTGACTGGAGTCCTGAATAGTGGGGAGGGAGGAGGTGAATGGCCTGGTGTAGCTTCCAGGGATTTGCCGGGAAGGACGAATGGACAAGAGAGTCACAGAGGGAGTGATCCCTGCGGAAAGTAGAGAGGGATGGGGTGAGGTGGTAGGATTAGCTTGAGTGTCAGCGTAACATCGTGGGCCGAAGGGCCTGTATTGTGCTGTACTGTTCTATGCTCTGTTTGCCCAGTGGAAACATTGCCTGATTGCTGTTCTGTACAGTCATTTAAACAATGGTTATTGAGGCACTGTGCATTTGTGGCAGCGACTCAGCTGTAGACAAACAGAAAGCCACTGGTTCAATGGAAATGGTCAGAGACCCCCTGTTGTCATTCAGTGGAGCAATTGTATCTCATTTTATTTTGTCGGCAGTTGAAGAGATTCAGTGAAACAGCAGAGCTTGCTGCTTGCGTCAGCTCGGCCCCAGAGGAAACGGGCCAACCTATGTGCACTGCATTCAAAATGCAGCTGCAAATTAATCTGAAAGGGAAGAGACGTTTCTGTTGAAGTGGCGGGGGTCTGATGACCTCAACGTGGGAGGATGAGAGACTGACAGGAACTAACAGAGCCCAACAGCATTGAAAGAGTTTAATTACGCTAAACTGAAGGATTCCCTTCTTTCCCCAGGGGTTCACGACGCTCTCTGGTGCTTTTGCTGCCTCCTCCTCACACCATTGGACTCTTGTCACTTGCCTCGGCCATTTTCCCCTGCTTGCTGGTTTAACCGAGTAGTGAATATGATGATCAATGAGAATGGAGAGGGATGAGAAAATGCTGAAGCCACTGATTCTTTCTTTCTTCCTTCCTATAAAACACACACAGAGGGGAGCCCTGTTAGCGTAGCTGACATATAAACTGATATGGTGGCTTAATTCTGCTCCCAAGGCTCTGTGCATGCATCAGCGTACATCTGTGATGAAATCTGATGTCAGGCTTAAATCTTCTGCTTCAGAGATTCTGAAAGCTGATTTTGGTCGCCGTGTATCTCTGTCCAGATGGATTTGCTAACAGCTATTCTTGGGTGCAACTTTCGCTTATCCTGTTGCCTTTATGCCTGTAGGCCAATGAGGGTGGGGCCAATAGCATTTGTTTACTTTTATACTTTGAGCCACGCTGGAGATTCAGAACAAAAACACAATGTTAAAGCATTCAGCAGGCCAAGCAGCATCCACAGGGAGAGAAACTGTCAGTGGGTTTCCCCACCCAGGGTCCACTGACCCCTCGGTTAATGGTAGGGGTCGTTGGCATAAAAAAGGTTGGGAACCCCTAATTTAGGGTCAAGGAATTGTCATCAGAATTGTATTTGAAAAACCATAAGACACAGGAGCAAAATTAGACCATTCAGTCACAGCTGATTTATTATCCCTTTCAACCCTGTTTCCTGCCTGCTCCCTGTAACCTTTGGCGTCCTTACTAATCAAGGATCTATCAAGGTCCTTCATGATAGTCTGGCCCACGTGGTCAGATGGTGGAAGTGTCAGTGGGGAAGCACTTGGTGAGCATTCGTTTGTTATGTGTCTTGCATGATGTAAGTGGTCATGATCTTTCCATGACCATGATTGTTCTTGACCAATATTTTCTACAGAAGTGGTTTGCCATTGCCTTCTTCTGGGCAGTCTCTTTACAAGACGGGTGACCCCAGCCATTATCGATGCTCTTCAGAGATTGTCTGCCTTGTGTCAGTGATCACATAACCGGGATTGTGATATGTACTGGCTGCTCATACAACCATCCACTACCTGCTCCCATGGCTTCACGTGACCCTGATTGGTTTGGGGGGGGGGGGGTGGTTAAGCAGGTGCCCAAGGGTGACCTGTTGGCAAGCAGAGGAAAGAGGCACCTTACTCCTCCTTTGATAGAGACATATCTCCACCTCGCCACCCAACTTGGGGAACAGTGACTGTAAAAGTTTATCTTTATTTGTCACATGTACATTGGAACATACAGTGAAATGTGTTGACTGCATCAAATAAAATCCGTGATGATTTGCTGGGCAGCTCACAACTGTTGCCATGCTTCTGATGCCAACATTTCATGCCCACAAACTCAATAACTCTCACCCGAAAGTCTTCAGCATGAGGGGCTAACTAGAGCACCTGCAAGAAAACTACACGGTCACAGGGAGAATGTACAAACTTCTTACGGACAGCGGCAGGAATCGAACGTGATAGGTGATTGCAGGTATTGCACAAAGTGTTACTCATTGAAATGTGCAGATTTATGGAAGCTTGGGCATCAAGTCTAGGTCCTGGACCAGTGAAAGATATATATATTGAAATATATATATTATATATTTCAATAATATATGAGAAAAACTGGCAAAAGATTAACTTTGAGCTGCAGGAGATGATAAACTCAGCCAGTTCCATCATGTGCACAACCCTCTCCACATCTTTGGAAGGTGATCTTCTAGCCAATGGTAACTTTCATTGTCTGTTCCATGTCTGAACTGTAAAAGCTTTACAGGCCCCTCTGTTCACTGCACAAGGGCGTTTCTGATCTTCTAGTCAATGGTACATTTGCACCTGTCTGACTGTCTGACTCGTCCTTTTTGGGCCTTGCTCAAACATTGCGGGTGCGTCTCAGCTGCGTGGGCACATTGCTGCCTTTGGGACTTAATACTGAATTCACCGATTCCAGGTAACCACTCGTGTACTTGCCTCAACACAGCTCTCTTTTTACCTTGTCATTTAAAAAAAAACAATTTGACAATATTGGTCTGCAATTTACTACAGACTTTCCCCCCTATTCTCTCCACATTCCCCCCTTCCCCCCCCATGGGGTAAAATGTACTGTTTCTCCCTTTTCCAAGGAAGATTTCCTGGATTCTACTCAACCTAGTGGCTTTTATTTCTCCTGACTTTATTTTCTTGGGTATTGGCTGAACTCTGAACTTTCAGTCTGCAACGACACTCACTGTTTTGTTCCCCGCCCCCCACCCCCCCCCACCTAGGCTATTTTGAGGGTGGGCAAGGTAGCACTGCGGTTACTATAATGCTTTTTCAGCGTCAGCGATCTGGTTTCAATTCCTATCACTCCCTGTAAGGAGCTTGTAGACATGCTATCACGAGGAAATCTGCAGATGCTGGAATTTCAAGCAACACACATGAAAGTTGCTGGTGAACACAGTTAGTCCTGATGAAGGGTCTCGGCCCGAAATGTCGACTGTACCTGTTCCTAGAGATGCTGCCTGGCCTGCTGTGTTCACCAGCAACTTTTATGTGTGTTGCTTGTAGACATGCTATGTTGGCGACAGCAGGCTTGTGGACTGCCCAAAGCTGTAAGATCGGGGTTCAGTTCCCGCCGCGGTCTTTAAGGAGTTTGTGCAATCTCCTCGTGATTCCATGGGTTTCCTCTGGTCATGCTCGAAAGACATATGGGCTAGAGTTTGCCAGTTGTGGGCATGCTATGATGGTGACACTGGCAGGCTGCCCCCAGCATGATTCTTGGATTGTGCTGGTTGTTGACACAAGTGATACATCTTACTGCATGTTTCGATGTTTTGATGTACGTGTGACTCGTAAAGTAATTTTTTCTCGCTCTTCCCCCTGATGTGGCACTGTGCTGGTGTCTGTAGTAGGCCATCCGTTGGTCAGGGTCGACCGTGGATTTTGCATCCCAGCTGTCTACATGATACACAAGCCAGGGCAGTACAATACAGAGAGCAAGTTGTTGCCCATGCAGCTGATGCATCCAAAAGAAGGGTGGAGACTGATGCACTTTGGCAGCAGTGACATCGCAGGAATTGCTGGTCAACATTGAACTCAATGTAGGACTGCTTTAGAGACTCCAGATCTAGATATTACCTCAGGCTTTACTCCTGAAACCTTCCCCATGACTGGGTATAGCCGTAAGGCAGTGGAGGTTTGAGATCAGAGTTTTCCCTCTAGGTGAGCTGCCAACTGCGGCTGAGGATCCCCATCTGCCCAGAGCAATTCGTTTTAGGATACCCGTAACTGGCCTTTGCCCCTTCCCCTGTCAGTAGAAACTGTTCCACTGAGCTTAGCAGCTAAGCCACGCCTGAAGGCCAGGAGATGGACTTGGTTGTCAGAGACTATTTGAGATGCATTGGGAGCACTAATAAGTAGTGGGAACATATCCTTACTACCTACTCTGGCTGTGATAACCTTTAAGGAACCTGATGTCTGTAAAACTCAGAGATGAAGTATGCATTTTGTTCAAGACATGTGATTGGACAGTGATAGGCCATGGGGTCAAACACGGTCAATACATTGTGTTCCACTTTGCATTGTGCATCACCCATTCTCAGCGCAGTGTTTGTCAGCTAGAGAAAACCCATGGAGAGGTCAAGGGCAAATGTACAAACTCCTTACAGGCAGTGGTGGGAATTGATCCCCTCTCTGAGTTTGCTCATGTTGTAAAGCATTGCACTAACTGGTGTTGTCATTGTTCAAGAACAGAGGAACTTTTTCAAAAATGAAT
Source organism: Mobula birostris (assembly GCF_030028105.1). Taxonomy (NCBI): domain Eukaryota; kingdom Metazoa; phylum Chordata; class Chondrichthyes; order Myliobatiformes; family Myliobatidae; genus Mobula; species Mobula birostris. The sequence continues at coordinate 27,456,407 of NC_092398.1, forward strand.
TAAATGCAATAATTGTTGGCTGAAACAAAGGCAGCGATCAATCAGCATGTAGGAGGGAGATTGAAAATTTCGTTGAATGGTGCCATAGCAACAACATCTCACTCAACATCAGCAAAATCAAAGAGACCATAAGGCATTGGAACAGAATTAAGCTATTCAGCCCGTCGAGTCTGCTCCACCATTCCATCATCGCTGATTTATTAGCTCTCCCAGCCCCATTCTACTGCCTTCTTACCGTGACTTTGACACTTACTAACCAAGAACCTTTGAACCTCTGCTTTAAATATACCCAATGGTTTAGGCTCCACAGCCGTCTGTGGCAATGAATTCCACAGATTCACCACCCTCTGGCTAAAGAAATTCCTCCTCCTCCTCCTCTATTCTAAAGGGATGTCCTTCTATTCTGAGCCGGTGCTCTCTGGTCCCAGATCCCTCACTGTAGGAAACATCACTCTGTCTAGGCCTTTCAATATTCGATAGGGTTCAAAAAGTTCCTCCCCCCACCCCATTCTTCTAAACTCCAGCTAGTACAGGCTCAGAACCATCAAACTTTGCAATGGTTTCTGTGTTTTTTTTTTGTTCAGGTAGCAGAACTCCTATGAATATTTATTTTGGATTGGAATAGAGATGAGGAAGAATTTCAAATTTCTTTAGCCAGAGGGTGGTGAATCTGTGGAATTCATTGTTACAGGCGGCTGTGGAGCCCAAATCATAGGGTACATTTAAAACAGAGGTTGATAGGTTCTTGATTAGTCAGGGTGTTAAGGGTAATGGAGAGAGAGCAGGAGAATGGGGTTGAGAGGTATAATAAATCAGACATGATGGAATGGCGGTGCAGACTCAGTGGGCTGAATGGACTCATTTCTGTTCCTATGTCTTACAGTATTAAGGATTTGGACATGTGATAGTTTCTGTGCATAGGTACTGATTGTGTTCTGTGTGGCGTGGACCTGACGTGGAAGGAGGTGAGTGCTGTGATTTTGTGGTGGATGCGTGTATATTGGACATGGGGAAGCCGGCACCTGTCAGAACAGTGTAATGTACGCTTGATCTTGCAGCCACCCTTGTATTGGTGTAGAGAGCGAGTTGTGGGGTGGGGGTTGCGTCTCAGGTTACAACTGCGGCCGTTATCAATTGCTACAATTTGCATCGTTATCTTGTGATTTTGTTAGGAGAAGGTTGTGTGTTCAAAGATGATTCTGCAGTCAGTAAATCATTGAAAAGCAGGCATGAAAGTATTTGAAAAGAATGGAGCCCAAGGAGTTTCAGTGTGTGTGTGTGTTTTCCAACATAATACACGTTATGGGCGGTGCAGGAGCCACATATCTATTTTCTCTGTATTGTATTTTGTGTTGCGTTTATTACGGTAATCTGTCACGTAGGTTCGGGCGTGGTAGAATCAAATGAGTATAGTTATGTTACACACTTAGTTCACCTAGTTGAGGGGGAGTGAGTCTGGAGAATTTTTTTGTTGCCCACTAATTGGGATGTTACTGGTATTGCTAATATTGCTACTAGACTGCAAGTTAGACTGTTACTTTGCCAATTTAGTTTCATTAGTTTTTTATCGCTACAAGATAATTTGTTTTTGCTGGTTTTGTAATATAAGATTGAACATACCTTTTGCAATTTGGAAGCTTTTTTTACAGTGTCGATTACCTTGGCTTAGTCTCTCAGTGGTTTTGGTTTGTTTTCATGTATCCACTACAGATGGCACAGTAGCATAACAGTTAGCATAACACTTTACAGCACTGGTGATTGGGGTTCAATTCCCGCTGCTGACTGTAAGGAGTTTGTATGTTCTCCCCGTGACCATGTGGGTTTCCTCCAGGTGCTCCAGTTTCCTCCCACAGTCCAAAGATGTACTAGGGTTAGTGAGTTGTGGCCATGCTATGTTGGGGCAGGAAGCGTGGCAGCATCCGTGGGCTGCCCCCAGCACATCCCCAGATTGGTCATTGACGCAAACAACGCATTTCACCATGTGTTTTGATGTTTCGATGTACATGTGACAAATAAAGGTAACGTTAAAATATCTCAACTGCATGCACGACCGTCATTCAGACCCAGTTTCTCAGCCAATAGATAATAACAGCTATCCATGTGATTAAACCACTGTTTGATGATAGATTTTTGTTTAGAAAGATATTCTGTCTCCTTGCCTGCCCTTCCCAGTGACATTTGGGGAGCAGCAGACATAGTTCAAGGCCCAACCAACCCGTTGGTCATAATTTGCTCTGCAGCGAGAATGCTCTGCCTTATTTTTATGCTGTCTTCCTCGCAAGGACGGGCAGAAGCTGGGAACCGCAGTCTTCGTTTGCACCTCTGTGAGTCTCTCTCTCTCTCTCTCTCTCTCTCTCTCTCTCTCTCTCTCTCTCTCTCTCTCTCTCTCTCTCTCTCTCTCTCTCTCTCTCACTCTCACTCTCACTCTCACTCTCACTCTCACTCTCTCTCTCTCTCTCTCTCTCTCTCTCTCTCTCTCTCTCTCTCTCTCTCTCTCACTCTCACTCTCACTCTCACTCTCTCTCACTCTCTCTCTCTCTCTCTCTCTCTCTCTCTCTCTCTCTCTCTCTCTCTCTCTCTCACTCACTCACTCACTCACTCACTCACTCACTCACTCACTCACTCACTCTCACTCTCACTCACACTGTACCAGACTTCCACCTTTTTCTGTTGATTACAGTGTTTGGGTTGTTTTATTTTCAGGGATGCCAGTATAAGGTGACTGGCTGGCCTTGAAGGTGGTAATTTAAGAGGAAGTAACTTTGCAACACTGTTTGCTGTTCAGTATGGGATCCAGGTTCAAACGCACCAAAACATTGAACTGATTCCACAATCGATGGACTCACTGATAAGGACTGTTTCATATTTACTTTCTCACTTAATAGTTCTTTGTATTTCCGCAGTTTTTCATTTGCACATTGGTTGTTTGCCTATCTCTGTGCGTAGTTTTTCATTGATTTTGTAGTATTTCTTCTACTGTGAATGCCCGAATGGAAATTAATCTGAAGGCTCTCGGCAGTTCACGCAACACTGTTACAGCTTGGGGCATTCCAAGTTTGGAGTTCAGTTCTGGCACCGCCTGCGCGTCCTGCCCGTGGAATGTGTGGGTCTTCCCCTGGTGCTCCGGTTTCCTCCCCCTGTCCAAAGGCGTTACGGGTAAGTTAATTGGTCACTGTAAATTGTCCCGTGATTTCGGTTAGGATTCATCGGCTTTGTCTGAGGTAGCTGGGCCATGTGACTTGAAGAGCCGAAGGGCCTGCTCTGTGCTGTATTACTAAATTAATATGGTGACATACATACTTTAATAATAAATTTACTTTGAACTTTGAACTTACCCATGCTGATTAAGGTGTCTGAACTTACCCATGCTGATTAAGGTGTCTGAACTTACCCATGCTGATTAAGGTGTCTGTGCAGGCTAGTTTCTTTTGCCTGTGTTTGACCCAGATCCTTCTAAACCCGTATGGCATGTACAGCTAGCATGCAGCGGGACTCGGTTACACTTAGGCAATCAATGGCATTGATGCTGATTGGAGGGACTGAGACAGAGTGAGTCGTAACTTGGCAGGGCTGTCAAAGAGGTAAGAGTTGGTGGAAGGATAGAGCAGGGTTGGGAGAGAGTCCAGTTGGACTATTGCATGGGTGGAAAAGGAATCGGAATGCAGGCAAATGGAACAAATATGGGTGGGCTTTGTGGCTGGCTTGGAGGAGCTGGACCAAAGGGCCTGTTCCTGTGCTGTATGACTCTTACATTGCTTACGTCCCAAATGGACACAGAATTTGTCCTGAAGACTGTCCTTGCCAATTTGGTTTGTCCAATCTGATTGCTATCAGTCAGTAGTTTTCTAATAAGCCCTGTTATTTTATAGCATGCAGTCCTGGGACTGGAGGTCTGTCTGTGTATGTGAAGGGGCAGGAGGGTGGAGAAGGGGCTTGTTTTGTTCTGATGTTGCTGCTGTTGAAAATGGCCGGCACGTAGTGTTACCGCCAGAGGTGTGGTGACACTTCAAAGTTCAAAGTCCATTTATTATCATAGTATGTATACATTATACAACCTTGAGATTTGACTCCTTACAGGCAGCCACAAAACAAAGAAAGACAAAAGAACCCACTTTAAAAGAAAAAGGCCATCAAACACCCAATGTGCAGAAAAAAAAAAGAAACAAATCGTGCAAATAATAAAGGTAAGCAAATAGCATTCAGAGCAAAAGCGAGTCCACAGACACAAAGCCCAGAACAGGCCACAGCCTCAACATCAGTTCACTGCAGAGCTGACTCTTGCAGACTGCTCCCGGCACATCAATAGGTGTGTTGGTTCTTAATGCAACGAAGCGTTTCGCTGTGTGTTTCGAGATACACGTGACGACTAATCTAATATTCATAATAGAGCTGAGCAGCATCTATCTGAGCTGTGACCATTTTGCAACCCTGCATTCATAGCTTGAATGCTGCCCCAACCCTTAGCAACCAATTCCCTGAAGGTTAACTTGCCGGTTGAATTAGTGATAGGGAAGGTGAATGAAATGTTAGCATTCATTTTGAGAGAACCAGAACATAAAAGCAAGGATGTAAAGCTGAGGCTTTATAAGGCATTGGTTAGATTGAACTCGGAGTATTGTGAGCAGTTTTGGATCCCTTATCTAAGAAAGGATGTGCTGGCATTGGAGAGAGTCCAGAGAAGGTTCATGACAATTATCCCAGAAATGAAAGCGTTAACATAAGAGGAATATTTGATGGCTGTGGATCTGTACTCACTGGAGTCTAAAAGAAGTGGACAGGGGGGAGAATCTCATTAAAATCTATCAAATATTGAAAGACTTGGATAGATTGGACCAATAGTGGGGGAGTCTAGGACCCAGAGGGTGATGGATCTGTGGAACTCATTGTCATAGAGGGCTGTGGAGGTCAAGTCATTGGATATATCTAAAGCAGAGGTTGCTGGGTTCTTGATTAGTAAGGGTGTCAGAGGTTACGGGTTGAAGGCAAGAGAATAGGGTTGAGAGGGAGAATAAATCAGCCATGATGGGATGGGACATCCGATACAATGGACAAATGGCCTAATTCTGCTCCTATGTCTTAAGATCTTGTGTTCTTATGGCATTAGAAAATGAAGATTTAACGATTTAAAATTTCTTTTAAAATGTGGTCTTCAATCTGTGTACACAATGATTTGACAGTTTCAAGCTACATTTCATGCAGGAATGATGGACGTAAAAGCGGGAATTTGTTGTATGCTTTGGATCTGCTGATTTCCACTTTTCATGTCCTTCCTACGCGAGGGAGTTTCTCGTGCATCTCTGAGGTAACTCTCACAGGTAGAGGGATATAAATCTTTGTCTCATTAGCGCCTTCACTAAATTCAGGTTAACATTCTGAAAACTGTGCCTCGAGCCTTCCTGCTAATCATGTGAGTAATCTCTCAGATTACACTGTAAATCATCTGTTCCTCACAAATTCAAGTAATTATTAATACGACTTTGAAATCTCTTGAGTCAGTTAGGCAGGTTCTGTTTGAGAGAGGGAATTGCCACTTTTTCACAGCCTAGATTCAGATTCACTTTTTTATCACATGTACATTGATGCACGCAGTGAAATGTGTCTTTTGAATCAGCGACTATCACGGTCTGAGGGTGTGCTGGGGCAGCCCGGAAGTGCCAACATGGAGTGGCCACAATGCTCGGCAGACCAACACACAAAATGGAGGAACCCAGGAGGCCAGATGGCATCTCTGGAGAGGAATACAGAGTTGGCACTTCGGGTTGAGTCTCTTCCTCTGGACTGTTTTGGTCTTGGCCCGAATTGTTGGCTCTTTACTCCCCTCCATAGATGCTGCCTGACCTCCAGCATTTTGTGTGTGTTTGTTATTTGGGTTTCCAGCATCTGCAAATTCTCATGTTTAAAACAGAACACAATAAGCAAACAACAACATCAAGACGAGCCCCGTTCCTCCCTCCCAACCACTCACTCACACAGACAGGTCACCCGTCTCCTTTGGGTCCCCTTACATTTTCTCTGTAACAGCAGGAATGATGGAATTTGTTTTATGCTTGGGATATGCTGATTTCCACTTTTCATGTCCCGTCTATGCTAGAGAGTTTTCTTTAGCATTTTTCACTCTTTTGTTGGTATTTCATTTGTATAACTTGGTGGATGATGTGGTAGAATAGTGGTTAGCACAGTCGCTCTACAGCACCAGCGATCACCAATTGGGCTTTGATTCTTGTCGCTGTGTGTCAGAAATTTGTCTGTTCTCTGCATAACCATGTCCTCCGATCCCGGCTTCCAGACTTACAATCAACTTTCTTGTTTTGATCTTTGTTATTGAGCTCCAAACTAGCCAATGACTTTGACCTCAAACTCTGGGCTCACTGACTCACTGGCTTGCATGAACACCCAGTGCCGGGACCCACTAACCTGTCTGACCTCAGACAGAGCTGAAATTAAAACAGTTGTCATTTTATTCATATTTTCCTGGGCGGGGGGGGTGGGGGGTGGAATCGTTATCATTCTGTGCCGTGCTGGGAAAGAAGTATATTTAGAAATGGCAAAGGCAGCAGATGGGACTTCTTTCCTCTGTTTGATTTTTGCATCCAGTGTGTCTAGACGTGCTTTAAGCACAACAGAGGGTTTTGAAATAATTGTCAGGGTCGCAGAGAATGGGATTGACAGTATTGCTCCAAAGAACCTTTGTGTAGGTCATGTAGACTCAACAGGTCAACCAGAGACCAAGGGACCGAGGGTTACAGAGAGATTTCATGAGAGAGGGTGCAGAGGAGATTTACCAGAATGCTACCTCGATTAGAGGACGTGTCTTATGTAAAAAGGTTGAGCAAGCTGGGGATTTTCTTTTTAGAGCGAAGGAGGATGAGTGGTGTCTTGATAGCGGAGTACATGTTGATAAAAGGCAGAGAACAGCCAGAGACTTTTTTCCCTCAGATCAGAAATAATTAATACAAGAGAGCATTACTTTAAGCTGTTTAGAGGGAAGTATGGGGGGGGGTGTATGCCAAAGGTAAGCTGTTACAGAGTGATGGGTGTGTGAAACATGCTGCCAGAGGTTGGTGATACAGGCAGTTACATTAAGAAACTCTTAAATGGACACATGGATGACAAAAAAATGGAGGGCTCTGTGGGAAGAAAAGGCTGGATTGACCTTGGAGCAGATTAAAATTTGGCATTCAAGATTTAGGTAGTAAATTGGATTCGACATTGCCTCTCCGACTGGAGGCAAGGAATGGTGTGCCGCAGGGAATGGTGCTGGGTCTGTTGTTGGTTGTCATCCGTATTAATAATTTAGATGATAATATTGCAAACTGGATCAGCAAATTTGTGGATGACACCAAGATTGGGGGTGCAGGGGTAATGGACAGCAGGAAGGCTATCAAAGCTTGCAAAGTGATCTGGAAGAGCTGGGAAAATGGCAGATGGAATTTAATGCAGACAAGGGTGACGTGTTGCACTTTGGGAGGACCAACCAGGATAGGTCTTACATGGTGAGTGGTAGGGCACTCAGGAGTGCAGTAGGACAGAGGCATCCAGGAATACAGACCCTTGAAAGTGGTATCACAAATAGATAGGGTCACAAAGCATTTGGCACATTGGCCTTCATAAAGCAATGTATTGAGTACAGGAGATGGGATGAAATGTTGAAGTTGTACAAGACGTTGGTGAGGCCTAATTTTGAGTATTGTGTGCAGTTTAGGTCACCCACCTACAGGAAAGATGTAAATGAGATTGAGAAAGTGCAGAGGATGTTTTTTGGGTCTTGAGGAACTGAGTTATCGGGAAAGGTTCAATACGTTAGGACTTAATTCCCTAGAGCATAGGAGACTGAGGGGGAGATTTGCTGGAGGTATACAAAATTGTGAAGGGTATAGATAGGATAAATGCAAGCAGGCTTTTTTCAGTGAAGTTGAGTGAGACTGGAATAGAGATCATAGTTTAAGGAGAACATGCGGGGAAACTTCTTCATTCAGAGAGTGGTGAGAGTGTGGAATGAGCTGCCAGCACAAGTGGTGGATGCAGAGTGGATTTCAATACTTAAGAGAAATTTGGATAGGTTTGGAGAGGTCTGGAGGGCGGTGGTCCAGGTGTGGGTCAGTGGACTAGACAAAATAATAGTTTGTCACGGACTAGATGGGCCTGTGCTATAGTGATCTAAAATGTCTTCAAGAGCACACAGGGTGAATGTGGAAAGTGCGTTTTTATACCTTTTGTGTCTATGCCAGCGCCCTCTCCATTTAAACATGTCAAGGGTGGTTCTCCCGGTGTGTGGGAGAGGTGGGGACAGACTCCACCTCACTGCTTTTCACTTCAAAATTAATATTTGCATGTAGTCATTTAAACTACTTTGATGCTTTATAAAGAGATTTCGCGATGAGGAGCCATGTGATATGAATCGTTTTCCATTCGTGGCAGGCTCATTGCTTTTGTGTTAATGGGTCAGCCCACTGGAGCAGTATTAATTATATGTCGCCAGTCGCTTTGATGTTTCATCTGAGTGCAGTTGTATTATTCCCTACCTTAATGACCACGGTTTCTAATGTTAATTCATGTCCCTTCTCGGCACATTGCTTACTCTTTCCTAATTGCTTACACTTCGGGCTTGTTCATTTTGCTGCGTGCCATCCACACTTTGTCTGCCACACGCCTTCCCAAAACAGGGAATATCCAGCCGGATCTTCATCTCATAGAGTCTCACAGCACTGACACCGGCCCAACCTAGTTTAAAAGAATGAGAGGGAACCTCATTGAAACCTAACAAATATTGAAAGGCCTAGAATCTAGGGGTCCACGGATCCCTTACTTAATGGTATTGGTCCATGGCATAAAAAAACATGGGAACCCCTGCCTTAGATGTATTCCAGTTCTTCATTCCCCAACCCTGGGAAAAGACTATTCATCCTACTCTGTCCTACGTGATGTTACATGATCTGACTCTCTGTAAGATCACCCCTCTGTCTCCTATGCTCCAAGTAAAAAAGGTCCTAGTCTGCCCAGCAACCCCTATAACCTATTTCCTCAACTCCTAGCAACACACTTGTACATCTTTGATGAAAACTGAGCACAGTATTCCAAATGCAGCTGCACCAACATCTTGTCCATCTGCAACACCCCAGCCTTGTGCTCCGTGGTCTGATGAAGGTCAGGTGCCTTCTCCCCCCATCTCCAAGTGACTCCACTCTCAGGAAGCTGTGCGGTTAAAATCAATTTCCCTGTGCAGATTCTACACCTGCATATTATTATCAGCACACAGCGACTTCTAGGCTGGGTAAGGACATCCATGCAAAGTCTTTCAGTCTCTGCAGTGACTTGTTCATTCACTTTCCATTGTGAAGCCTTCTGGGAACAGGAAGGAATGACCAGGATTCTATTCTTACCACTGCCTGCAAGGAGTTTGTGCGTTTTCACCATGGGTTTCCTCCGGGTGCTCCGTTTCCTCCCACAGTCCAAAGAGTTAGTGAGTTATGGGCATGCTATATTGGTGTCAGAAGCGTGGTGACACTTATGGGCTGCCCTCTGCACAATCCTCAGACTATCGGTTATTGATGCAAAACGATGCACTTCATGGTATGTTTTGATATGCCTGTGATAAATAAAGCTAATCTTAACCTGGCAAAAATAAAGAAAAGTTTGGCTTTTTAACCTACGCATTTGTTGAATAAATAGATACTTAGGATTCCTCACTATCCTTGGTTTGGCTCAAGATAGCATAGTGCTTGGATCTTGGATCTAAGCCCCTTCTTGGTACAGGCTCTTTTCCTTTTCCCTGCCCTAGGAGGGTGCCTAAGCATAGGAAGAGTTAGGTCAGAAGTAGAATGCCACCATTTTTGACTCTCCAAGTCCTTGGTAGTTGGTCGCACTGTTCAAAGTGTATTTACTATCAAAGTATGCAAGCAGAGATTTGTCCTGCAGGCAGCCACGAAACAAAGAAACACCATGGAACACATTCCAGAAAACATCAAACACCCAATGCAAAGAAAAAGAACAAATAATGCAAACAGCAAAAAGCAAGCGACAACACACAGAATATCAAACTTCAAACCAGGAGTCTAGTAGTATTCCATTTAGTTCAGTTCAGCATCACGCCACTAGTCCACTGCAGGCTACAGGGCAAAGCATTTTTCGCTGAAGTGCCCCAGATGGCATTGATTACCCTGACCAAACCACCCAAAAACAGCACAAAAAAAGAGTAACCGGAATCCAGCAGCACATGCAACATGAGCCCCAAAGTCTCCCAAGACGAGTCCACAGTCAATCCTTGCAATGTAGATCCCAAGACTGCTGCACTTTTCTCTGATAGAAGCTAGCAAGAGGGAGAGAAAGACCAGTGAAGTGCAGGCGGACAGCGCCGCCCATCCGCCCATCCTCCACTCTCGTCCTCATCGACTTCAATCTTGCTTGACGCCTCAGTCAAAGAGGTAATGGAGTTAATCATGGTCTCGCGCCTGTGCTGCTCAGTTGGAGAGAGGCAATGGTATTGACCATGGGCTCCAGGCTTCCAGGCCCTCAGGCCGCACACTCCACTTCAAACCTTGCCAAACTCCCTCGGAGACGGCAAAGTGCTAAATCTCTCAATCAGCCCCAAAACGCACCATCAAAATGGAAATTACAGGTTCCAATCACACACAGCTTAGTAGTAGAACCATATTTGAAAGAAGAAGTAAAAGCAGTTGTTTCATGAACTGTCTGCAGGATGTCGCTATTGGTCGCGTTGTTCACTGGCGCCATCTTGAAGAAGTTTGCGGCAGTTCTGAGGTGTGCCAGGCAGGCAAAAGTAGATGGAAAGATCTGGGAACCTGAAGCTGAGGTTGGGGGTTCAAGTGTTCCTGAGCATTCCTGGAAGAGAAAACATTACCCTTGTTCCAGCTATCTATCCAGATGGAAGTGGCTTTTCTACGAATGTTAGATAAGAAAAATTTGGAGTTTATCCCACCTCTTTCACTCTCCCCCTCCCCATCCACCTTCTCCCTGTAAGTGTGTGGATTTCCTCTGGTTTCCTCCCACATCTCAGAAAGATAGGGTTTGTAAGTTGTGGGAATGCTATGTTGGTGCTGGACTGTCGTCACAAACAGCACATTTCACTGTATGTTTTGTTGTACATGTGACGAACAGAGGGTTGGGGCAGTTAGGAGTGGCAGGGAGCAACTGTGCTTGTCTCTTCTGTATTTCTGAGGGAGTGTGAGTAAACAGTTTTTGTGGTCAGTTTTGCCCTTTGTACTCTGAATTGGATGCTGTCCTGATTTATACAGGGATATTACGTTTACGAGCTTCAAACCCATGTAATTAATTAATTTCCCTGTCATCTTAATCAGAGGGAGAAGATAGGCTATCAAAATTCTGACTGAGCTCTCAAAGTCCTGCAGCGAACACTTACAGTCTGTCCAATCTGTACCCAAATCTCATTTCAGATTCTGCTGTCTGAACACAAGCTGATTCAGATTCTAATTAATTTACTACACGTATGCCAATGCTTACAGTGAAATGCGTCATTTGCGTTGACAACCAACACCCTAAAGATGTGCTGAGGAGCAGCCCACAGGAGTTCCCACGCATTCCGGCGCCAACATTTGGGCCACACTATGGTTAGCGTGACACTATTACAGCTTGGTGCATCAGAGTTTGAGATCAGTTTCGATGTCATCCATGTGCCCACCCCGTGGAATGCATGGGCTTTCTCCAGATACTCCAGTTTCCTCCTACAGTCCAAAGATGTACCAGTTAGTAGGTTAATTGGTCATTGTAAATTGCCCTGTGATTGGGATAGGGTTAAATCAGGGGTTGCAAGGCGGTGCAGTTTGAAGGGCCGGAAGGGCCTGTCCGATAACGTATCTTAATAAAAATAGCACGCCCAGAACACTCAGTAGAATAATTCATACAGCAAGAACAACAACAAAACATGCTTTGCATACACACACACACAGGCACACACAGACGTGCACAGGAAATCTGTCTCTGTCTCTCTCTCGCTCTCTTACTCTCCCACTCTCCCAATCTCCAACCACCAGTCCCTGGCCCGAACGTGCAGACGTCGGGCAACCGACCTCTGGACAGGTCAACCAGAGGCTTCGCCCTTCAGGCCTCTACCTCAGATTTGCACAGAGTTCCCTCCACCTCTGTGCTTCTTGGGTTACATACACTCAGTGACCACTTCATAAGCTACCTCCTGTACCTAATAAAGTGCCCACTGACTGTGTGTTGTGGTCTTTTGCTGCTGTAGCCCATCCACTTCAAGGTTCGACATGTTATGCGTTCAGAGATGCTGTTCTGTGCACCACATTGTAACGTGTAGTTATTTGAATTACTGTCGCCTTCCTGTCAGCTTGAGCCAGTCTGGCCATTCTCCTCTAACCTCTCTCGTTAACAAGGAGCTTTCACAGAACTGCCCACTGGATATTTTCCTTTTGTTTTTCACTATAAACTCTAGAGTTGTGCGTGAAAATCCCAGGGGATCAGCAGTTTCTGAGATACTCAAACCACCCCATCTAGCATCAAGAATCATGCCTGGTCAAAATCACTTAGATTACATTTCTTCCCTGTTCTGCTGTTTGATCTGAACAACAACTGAACCTCTTGACCATGTCTGCATGCTTTTATGCAGGAGTTCCCGCTAGGGGTCCATGGCATAAAAAAAGTTGTGAACCCCTGCTTTAGTGCTCTGAGTGCTGCCACATGATTGGCTGATGAGATATGTGCATTAAGGAGCAGCTGTAAAGGTGTACCTAATAAAGTGGCCACCTAGTGTATATTTGCAATGCTCCTGATACCACTATGTCAAAACCACTGTATCAGTGAATGTTGTTTGACACTTAAGACATTGGGGTTAGAGAAGAGCCTATAATTCACTCCCAGCTGTCTGAATTTCCATCCAAAAACCCCGAGATCTTGTCACACGAGCTATCTGAAACCTTCAATTAGCTCGCTGCTTCGGGAATGCATCGAGGTGTCCGCAGTCAGGCAGTTGTTTAAATTGTTGTCTTGTTAACGTCTCGAGCTGTCTGCAGCTCTCCGCCGAGTAACTGTCATCATCGATGTATTGCTGTAAAGCACTGCAGCAGTGTCCCTGTGTGGCGTGTGACAAAAACATCACATTGGGATTCTCTGCTCCTCTCTTCTCCACTCTAAAAATAGCTCCCTCTCCCAGCTGCCTTCGCACATTTGTTTTGTCGTCACCAATTAACTGGATCTGAAAACTCGCACTCATTCCTCAATCATACTGTATTTTACTTGCTGCGCATAGGGGGAACAGCATGACCCCTGTCCCCCACACTGTTCTGAGTCCGAACGGAGAAATGCCATTTTTATACAGAATTGACTTGCAGTTATGCTCACTTCAAGCGTGGCGATTTCAAATTCCTGGGGGCCAGCGTCTCTGAGGATCTATCCTGGGTCCGACATACCAATACAGTTGCAAAGAAGGCACGACAGCGGCTGTACTTCATTAGGAGTTTGAGGAGATTTGGTATGTCACAGTGGTATGGTGGAGAGCTTTCTGACTGGCTGCATCACCGTACGGTATGGAGGGGTGGTGGAGGGGGGGCACTTCACAGGATCGAAATAAGCTGCAGAAAGTTGTGAACTAATTTAGCTCCATCGTGGGTGTTAATATCCAGGACATCTTCAAGGAGCGATGCCTCAAAAAGGTGGCTCCATTACCCAGGACGTGCCCTCTTCTTCTTGCTACCCTCAGGGAGAAGGTACAGGAGCCTGAAGGCACACACCCAACGATTCAGGATCAGCTTCTTCCCCTCTGCCATCTGATTTCTGAATGAACACTGAACCCATGAACATTACCTTATGGCTTTATTTTTATTTTTGCAATACTTTTTTAACTATTTAAATATCTATTTACTACAATTACAGTCTTTCTCTACTATTACGTATTGCAATGTACTGCTGCCGCAAAGACTACATATTTCACAACGTATGCTGGTGGTATTAAACCAGTTTCTGATTTTGATATTGACCATTTGGTAAACTTTTTGAGGCCTCAGTTGGTCGGGGTCAACTGTGGGTGCTGTGTCCTAGCTGTCTGGATGTGCAGCCAGGGCAGTAACATATTGAGAGCAAGCTCCTCCCCCACACATCTGTGAACCCAAAGGAACAGCAGAGTTTGGCACCAGTGGCATCACAGGAGTTGCCGTCCAGCATTGAACTCAATGTAGGACTGCCTTAGAGACTCAAGCTCTGGATTTTTCCCTCGCGGTTTACTCCTGAAGCCTTCCCCATGAGCAAGGCAGCGGATGGACAAGATCAGAGTTTTTCTCCTAGATGAGCTGCCAACCATGACTGTTCAGCCCCATCTCTGAAGTGACCCCAACTTTAAGGTTTTAAGGTGCCAGGACGGTACCTTTGCCCCTCCTCTTGTCAATAGAAATGGTTCCTCCAGGCTTAATAGCTAAGCCACTTGTGAAGGCCAGGAGCTGGACTTGGTTGTCAAAGGCTATGTGAGACACACACTATTGCAAGCATTTAATAGGTAGTGGGAGCTTATCCCCATTACCACACCCGGCTATAACAACCTTAAGGTACCAATTTGGTAACTGTGTGTGTTCAAATTCCTTGCAAGATCAATCGCCATTCACAACAAAAGTTTTAAAAGTCAGAAAAAACTACAAGCTAACAACTGAGGATACGTTGAATTTAGTTAAGTACACTCACTGGCCACTGAGTGTATGTTTCTGGTCTTCTCCTGCTGTGGCACATCCTTTTCAAGGTTCCACGTGTTGTGCATTCAGAGATGCTCTTCTGCACACCACTGTTGTAATGCATGGTTATTCGAGCTACCGTCGCCTTGCTGTCAGCTAGAACCAGCCTGGTCATTTTCTTCTGACGTCTTTTATTAACAAGGCATTTTTGCCCACTGAACTGCCACTCACTGGATGTTTTTTTAAAAATTTTTGCACCATTCTCTGTAAACTCTAGAGTCTCTTGAAGTTCAAAGTAAATTTTATTATCAAGGTACACGTATGTCACCATATACAACCATGAGGTTCATTTTCTTGTGGGAAACTCAGGAAATCTATAGAATAGTAACTATAACAGGATCAATGAGAGATCAGCCAGAATGCAGAAGACAACAAACTGCAAATGCAAATACTGTACAAATAGCAAAAATAATGAGATAGAGTCCTTAAAGTGAGATGGTTGGTTGTAGGAACCCTTCAATGATGGGGAAAGTGAGTGTAATTATCCCCTTTTATTCAAGAGCCTAATGTTTGAGGAGTAGTAACTGTTCTTGAACCTGGTGCATGAAAACTTCAGGAGATCAGCAGTCTGAGATGCAGAAACCACTCCGTCTGACACCAATAATCACGTCATTGCATTCTTGTCTCCGTAACGGAAAATACTCTGGTCTCCTGCTGTGCAAAGGCAAGCTCTGCTCTTTCTTCCCTGGGCAGTCTGCACTCGAGCTGCAATCTATCATGGCCTGGACAATATGTTAACCTTTGTCTTGCCACAGCTTCCACAGTTTTGCTGCCTTCTGGTCGCCCTCTAGGCAAGAACATAAGGTAAATCATTGCTCCCTGAAGTTAAGGGTCTTGAGAAAGTACAGAGTAGTTTACAGGGGATTAAACAGAACGTAAGCAATATAATGAAGGATCCCACCCACTCCGCTCCTGGACTGTTTGTCCCTCTCCCATCAGGGAGGAGGCTACTTGGCATCCACACCAGGACCACCAGACTCAAAAACAGTTACTTCCCCAAAGAAGTAAGGCTGATCGACACCTCCACCCATTAACCAACCCCTACCTCTATATCCACTCCTCTCCACAGTCTGTCAGTAGCCTTCATTTCCCCCTCCCTCCCATGCTGTGCTACTTTACACCTCATACCTTCACTGCCACAGTCACTGTCCGCTGTGGTTTCATATGCCCTGCTGCTACCTAAAGAATTCCACTTGCCAAGAGTCACTTTGTCATTTTATCAGTTCCTGTCCGAGTCACCTTATGTTCAGATACTCCTGCACCTAGTGTCACTATATGTACATACAGTCAGTCTTTGTATATATGGCTACACCCTAACCATTACTTTTTTATTTCAAGATACAGCACAGTAACAGACCTTCCCAACCCAATAAACCAATTAAACCCATCTGAGCAATTAACCTACTAACCTGTTCATCTTTGTAACGTGGGAGCACCTGGAGGAAACCCACATGGTCACGGAAAGATTCTAAGTACATTTATATTCAAAATTTTGTCAGCAGTATCCAACCCCGCGATTTGTCTTCCCCACAAACAGCCATGAAACAAAGAAAAAAATGTGGAACCCATTCAAAGGAAAATATCAACCCCATCCCCAACAAGCAAATCATGCAAACGGCAAAAGAAAACCGAGCGAAACAGTTCGGGCATACTCAGTTCAGCTCAAAACATTCAAACTTCTTACAGGCAGCGGCGGGGGCTGAACCTGGGTTGCTGTGTTGTATTAGCGTTATGCTACTGTGCCGCGCCTTGTACTTTGTGTTTTATAGGATTGCTGTTATATTTACTGTGACTTTTAATGCTGCACCAGATCCAGAGTAACAATCATTTTCTTCTTCTTTATACTCCTGACAATGCAGAATCTTGAATCTTGAGCCCAAGGGAACTATACTTTCTTGGCTGATTGCAGCCATAGGTATGGGGTTTCCTGCAAACTCTGGAGAAGGTACAAAGCTGACTGCTGTTTTCCCTCTTTGGCTTTCCAGTACAATACACAAAGTGAAGCAATTCCCCGTAAACAAATGCTTCAATGTTTTGGATCACAGATTGAGGTTTATTTATCGCATGTGGAAGTGGAAAAATTTCAAGTTCCTGGGTGTCAACATCACCGAAGATCTATCCTGGGCTCAACATATTGATGCAGTTACAAAGAAGACATGACAGTGGCTGTATTTCATTCGGAGTTTGAGGAGATCTGGTAAAGACACCAAAGACACTTGCAAATCTCTACAGATGTACCGTGGAAGGCATTCGAACTGGCTCCATCACTGTCTGGTATGGAGGCTGGGGGCTCTGCAGAGAGTTGCAAGCTTAAGTCAGCTCTATAATAGGTACCGGCCTCTGTAGTATCCAGGACATCTTCAAGGAGCAATGCCTCGATAAGGTGTCATCCATTATCAAGGACCCCCATCAGCCAGGTCATGCCCTCTTCTCATTGTTACCATCAGGAGGGAGATACAGGAGCCTGAAGGCACACACTCAATGATTCAGGAGCAGCTTCTTCCCCTCTGCCAGCAGATTTCTGAACGGATATTGAACCCATGAATACTACCTATTTTTTCTTTTTCTATTTTGCACTACTTAATTTAACTATTTCATATAGATATACTTACTGTAATTCACATTTTTTTCTTATTATATACTGCAATGTACTACTGCCACAAAGATGACAAATTTTGCGACATATGCCGGTGATATTAAACCTGATTCTGATTCTGCATCAAAACCTGCAGCAAAGAGCATAATTTGTGTTAACAATCAATATACCCAAGGATGTGCTGGAGGCAGCCTGCAAGTTTGCCAACATAGCATGCCCACCATTTTCAGCACAACACAGAAGAACACAAGCAGCAACAGTTAAACAAACCAAGACAATAGCCAACAGCAAACAGCTCTTTTCCCACCCTCCCAACCCCTCACACTTACAGGCCTCCAGTCCCTGGCCCCCAACTGTCAGCCTTGCAGACATCAGACGTCTTACCTGCTGTCTCTGGCCTGCACTCACAGACGTGCAGACAAGTGAACAGTGTGAAGCTGATTTTTTTTAATGCAGGCATGGGTGACAATCTGGAACTCATTGTTTTGAACTCAGAGTCAGAATCACTGACAAATGTTAAGTGCCTTGTCTTGTGGCAACAGTATAGTGTAAGACATAAAAAGCGGGAGAAGTCACAATAAATGGTGCAAAAGAGGAATAGTGTGGTAGAGTTCATGATCTTTTCAGAAGTATGATGGCAGAGGGGGAAATGTTGTTGGTGAATCGTTGACTGTGTGTCTTTGGGCTCCTGTACTTACTGCCTGTTACGCTGCTGGTGTTTATGGTAGCAGTGAAGGTCCTTCATCTCTTTGTCCTTGGCCACCTTCTTTATTGTGGTCCAGATGCGGTTCAGGGGTCCTCATTTCTGCCTCCGCGGGATGACGCCAAGTTGTCTTTGGTCTCTCACATTTTCTCCACCCTCTGGGGGTCGAATGAAGTGCTGTCTCGATGATGGATTTGGCCTCTCTTCTCATCACGTGCCCAATCTGTCCCCAAAGTTTCCTCGTGATGATTGTGGCCATGTCCTCCTGATGACTCTGAAGGAATACGGTGTGGTTGGAGATCTTTCTTGGCCAGAAAATAAGTAGAATCTTTCGGGGGCTCATGGTGCGGAATGACGGCAGCTAGCAAGGTTATGCTCTGACGTGTGCCAGCATTCTGACCCATGCAAGAGTGTGGACAGAACACAGCTTCACTTTGGGATGGAAGCTGTACTTCACTCTGCCCATATGTTGTAATTAATCTGAAGACATTTCTAGCTGTGCTGAGTCTGCACTGTATGTCATCCTTGGTCCCAGCATCCTGCCGAATGATGCTGCCCAGGTAGGTGATTCTGTCGGTGCTGGGTATGTCGATGCCATACACCTTGACGGGAGGAGGAGACTCTGCATTAAGGGTCATGGTCTCAGTCTTTCTCTGGCTGACCCCGAGTCCAACCTGACCATCAAAGGACAGAAGCTGAGTTTTCTCTTGCATGTGCTGTGATAGTAATGCGAGGTCATTCGCAAAGTCAAGGTCTTCTAAAGTAGAGAAAAGAGTCTCAGGCTCTTGTATCTCCTCCTTAATGGTAGTAATGGGCATGTCCCAGATGGTGAGAGCCCATGGTGATGGGTGCCACGTTTTTGAGGCACCACCTTGGAGGTGACCTCGATGGTGGAGAGAGTTGTGCCCGTGATGAAGCTGACCCCTCTGCAGCTTTTCTCTGTTTCTGTATATTGGTGCCTCCATACCAGGGTGGCAATGCCACCGTGGTACATCCGCAGCCTCTTTCCTCTAATTCTCTGCATTGGAGCCCCCGTACCAGAAGATGAGGCCACCAGGGCTTCAGGAAGAGAGTATGAACTGCATGAAAAGAAATAGTTTTGAGGGCAGTACGAAAAATGGATTGATTGCTCTGATGTCCTTGTCCTTGCCATGTTGCCAATCATTTTATGGTGGGAAAGTTTCCCATTTTTGCACTTCTGAAGACTGCCCTGGTGTGTGGAACAGACACATCTATAGAAGAAGGTGGTGCCAGTGAACAACATGACCAAGGGCAACATTCTTCAGACTGTTCATGAAATTATTTCTCTCACGTCATTTACTTCATCCTTTTCTTTCAAGTGTGGTTCTGCTACTGTAGGAGCCTGTGATCTACATTTTGGTGGTGTGTTTTCAGGCCAGTTGAGCGACCTGGGGCTTTGGGAATTCAGCAAGGTTTCAAGCGAAGAGTGGGTCCTAAAGTCCAAGAAGCCTGGAGACAGGGTGCGAGCCTATGATCTCGCTGATCTCGCCAAATAAAGTGTCGAGGAAGGTTGCAATCAATGAGGACAAGAGTGAAAGGCGGACAAGTGTTCAGCACTGTCTACCTGCATGTGACTGGCCTCTCTTTCTCCCTCTCACTCAATGCTGTTGAAGGATGGTGCTAGAGTCCGTGGGTCTTGGGCAAGGTTTAATTGACGCATTTTGTGGATTGGACTCCATAGTTCACATTAGGATATGTTTCTGGTTGCTCTTTTTTTTTGTTGCTGTTCTGTGCAATTTTGATTGGGGTGGACTAGCACTGCAGCTTGCAGATAGTGAGGGACCCTGTGCTGGATTGAACTGAAAATATGTGGGCTTTTTCGATATCTTTGTGATAGATGCTTTGTATTTTTTGGGTTTTTTTTGTCATTCGTGCAATTTATTTTTCCTTTTGTGCATTGGAGGTTTGATGTTTTTCTTTGAACGGGTTCCATGGTTTTTGTTTCATGGTTGTCTTTGTGGAAGGTGAATCTCAGGGCTGCATACTGCACACATCCTTTAATAACAAATGTACTTTGAATCTTTATAAAGTTGGTAAACAAGCACAGAGCTCGGTGAAGATAACAAGTATGATGGGAGGGCGCCAAACCTGAACTTACTGTCACATGCACGGGTGCAGTGAAAAACCTACTTACAGCTGCATCACAGGCACACAGCAGCATTCAGAAGAAAAATAATTTAAACATAAATCATATGTTATTTATGTATTGAGGTATGGCGTGGAACTTAACAACTTACTCACCCTAACCAGTACAACTTTGGAATATGGGAGGAACCAGAGCACCCAGAGGAATCCCACATAATCACGGGGAGAACGTACAAACTCCTTTTAGGCAGCGGCTAAAATTGAACCCCAGTGGGTGACCGCAAGGGCTGTGGAGTGTTGATATTAACTGCTATGCTACAGTGCCTCCCTTGAATCTTCCTTGAAATGTACAGCATTATGGAAAGTGATAAGGTTGGGCTTTGGGTCAAGGCCAGAGGGTAAGACCAATTTCAATAGTGTAAGGGAGAGGAACTGGTGAATGATTGGGAGCAGGTGCTTGTAAAGCAACATAGACGAGCAAGAGTCTTGAGAAAGAGAGCTCATTTGGCAATGGGCCGTGGTCTTTGTTGGGCCAGTCCTCCAGAAACATACCCCTGTAACCATGTTCCAGTGATGGGAGCTGTCAGGCCTCTGCTCTGGAGTGTGGATTTTAAGAGTGAGCTGTAAGGCTGGAATCCTGGTCCAACATACAAATTGGGCAAGAATGGCCAAGCTTGAAATTTTTTGAAAACCCTTTTTGAAGAATATTATTTTTAAGCCACTAGCTATGACCAAGCACCACCCTTGATTTACTACAAAGTTTTGCCCTTGAGGGAATGTGAAAGAGTTTTATGCTCTCTGGGTTTAATCATTGTGCTGCAGTTTCGTGTACAAATATTCATAAGCATGGTAATAAAAGAAAGCAAGATCTTTTCTTTAACACAATACCTTCTGCAGGTTTTGGGAATCTTGAGCAACATACACAGAATCCTGGAGGAACTCAGTATCTGTGGAGGGGAATAAAGAGCCAACTTTCCAGTCAAGACCCTCCAACCGGGAGAGTCCAGGACCAGAGAGAATAGAAAGACGTCCCTTTTGGACCAGAGATGAGGAGGAATTTCTTTAGCCATATGGGTGGTGAATCTGTGGAATTCATTAGCACAGGCAATTTTAGGCCAAGTAGTTTAAAGCAGAGGTTGATAGGTTCTTACAGGGCATCAAAGTTATGGGGAGAAGGCAGGAGAATGGGTTTGAGAGGGGTAATAAATTAGCCATGATGGAATAACAGCAGACTTGATGGGCTTGAATGGCTTAGATCTGCTCCTACGTCCAATGGTATTGAACCTGCTTTGGCCTCCCTTTCCTTTGGCTATGTTACAGGAGAAAGCAACCTATTTTAGATAAATGGGCAAACACGAGGAATTCTGCAGATGCTGGAAATTCAAGCAACACACATCAAAGTTGCTGGTGAACGCAGCAGGCCAGGCAGCATCTCTAGGAAGAGGTGCAGTCAATGTTTCGGGCCGAGACCCTTCGTCAGGACTGCGTTCACCCAGCAACTTTGATGTGTGTTGCTTAGATAAATGGGGCTAGAGCTGCCAGAAGGAATTCTGTATTGCTATGATGTGCCTGTGCTCATCTTACAGATTCCTGTCATGATTAAACTAATCTCTCTGCACACTTGTTCATCTTTGGAATATTAACGAGTGCCCAGTGTGAAATTATGTGGCGACCTTGTGTCTTCACCCATTCTTATCAGGCTAGATAAACAGCAAATGCTTGGTGGCAGCAATCTTTGTACTCAAGGGGGTTTTATTACACTGCCTGTGCTTCCTGACAGCCCTTTCAGCCCGTATTATGTTTATCTCTCCCTAACATTGACTGGCAGCATCCCTCATCAAGGGCCCCCACCATCCAGGCATTGCGCCCATTGGGGGGTAGGTACAGGAACCTTGGGTCCCACACAACCAGGTACAGGAATAGTCATTACCTTTCAATCACACACCTCAGCCCTGAACTGATTCCACAACCTATGGACTCACTTTTAATGACTTTACGACACATATTCTCAGGGTTATTTAGTTACTTTATTTTTTTGCACGATTTCTTTTGCATGCATGTAATTTGTCAGTCTTTGTCATGTATAGTTTTTCATCATTTCTGTTGTATTTCTTTATTTTCCTATAAATGTCTGCAAGAAAATGAAATGAAAATGATATGGTGACACGTGTACTTTGATGTATTGACTTTGAGCTTTGAACTTTTGCTCATTTTGTTCACCAATTAGTCTAATGACACCTTTTATCTTCATGGTTCTCAAGGAGAGCTTTGTACTTTATGTCAACCCGTCAGTGTTCAGCCCATGCCACTCAGGGACTTGAGCTGATAGTCTTTTGTGACTGTGCTAGATTGTAACTATTTCTGCTGTGTTTCACACCCTGGTCCCAGAGGAACGATGTTTCATTTAGCTGTATGCACATGTATGGTTAAATGATAATAAACCTGAACTTCAGTTTGGTGGATGACTTCGTCTTCATCGCATCTGTCCTCAGGATGTGGCTTTCCTTACTCATACATCAGAGATGTCCCTCTTCAAGGAACAGGGTTTTGCTTCCTCTGCCATTGATGCTACCCTCATCCTCATCTCCTTCATTTCCAGAACATGCATGCTCACCCATCTTCCTTAACAGTGATAGAGTTCCTCTTTGCTTTACCTATCACCCCACTGGCCTCCACATTGGAGCGGCCCAGTGGTGTAGCAGTTAGCACAGCACTGTACAGTATCAAATCCCACCACCAGTTTCCTCCCACAGTCCAAAGACGTACCGGTTGGTAGGTGAATTGATCATTGTAAATTGTCCTGTGATTGGGCTTGAGTTAAATAGGTGGGTTGCTGGATTGCAGCTCAAAAGGTCTGTTCTCAATAAATAAAACACAAATATATATTTAAAAACTTCTGCCATCTCCAAAGGGATCCTACTACCAAACATATCATTACCTACCCTCCCCCCAGCTGCTTCCTACAGGCATCAGTCCCTCCGTGATTCCCTTGTCCATTCGTCCTTCCTGGCACTTAACCCTGCAAGCAGCTGAAGTACTACACCTGCCCATTCACCTCCATCCAGGGGCCCAAACAGTCCTGCGAGGTAAGGCAATGCTTCGTCTACAACCTGCTGGGGTTGTCAGTTGTGTTCGGTGCTCCCAATGCGGCCTCCTCTACATTGGTGAGACTCAACGTAGATTGGGGACGCTGTTTCGTTGAGCACTTCCACTCCATCTGCTACAAAATGGAACTTCCTGGTGGCCAAACATTGTAATTATGTTCCTGTTCTGACATGTCAGTTTGTGGCCTCTTGTGGCACGATGATGCCACCCTCAGGGTGGAGGAGCAACACCTTATATTCTGTCTGGGTAGCCTCCAACCTGATGACATGAATATCAATTTCTCCTGGTAAAAAAAAATTCTCTCCCACTCCCCCTCTCCTCGTCTACTCCTCCCTTTTCTCACCTGCCTATCATCTGCTCCTGGATCCCCCCTCCTTCCTTTTCTCCTAATGTCCACTCTCCTCTCCTATCAGATTCCTTGCTCTCCAGCCTTTTACCTTTTCCACCCCCCTGGCTTTGCCTGTTACCTTTTAGCTATCCTGTTCCCCTCCCTCCACCCCACATTTTTATTCTGGCGTCTTCCTCCTTTCCAATCCTGGAGGAGATCTCGGCCCAAAATGTCAACTGTTTACTCATTTCCATAGATGCTGCCTGACCTGCTGAGTTCCTCCAGTAGTTTGTGTGTGTTAATTTGGTGATTGTTCCTGCACTTTTCCACTGGGGGAACTAAGGGAAAAAAATGTTTTCCCCTCAGTCTCCACACCCTCATCATAAAATAATTTTCAAGCACCATCAATACCGTGTTCTTTTGATAGTTAGGTGCATGAGCCATCTTACATCAGCATATTATTTTTATCTGTTGATTTTGATGTTCTGGCAACAGCAGAGATGCTTTTGACTTTTCTCTGACACTGCTGAATTAAAGCCATTACTATATTGTGTGCCCAGGTTCCCAGGGAACTGCACTGAAATTTTGGCTCATTAACAGGATTTCTAAGGCTGAGAATCCCACCAGCCTGATGTGGATTCCCATCCTGAGGTTAAAGAGCAGTGTGGGGTAGCGACATGGCTCCTTATTGCTTCCTATTTATGAAATTTTTTTTAAAAATACTGAAAACCTAAAGAAAAATTCCTGTCTGCATTCCTCAAGTTCCTGTAAGTACGTCATGGAAAATGGTTAAATTTGAAGCAGAATGGGACCGGACGAGATGTACCCTAGGCTATTGTGGGAAGCGAGGGAGGAGATTGCTGAGCCTCTGGCAATGATCTTTACATCATCAATGGTGACAGGAGAGGTTCCGGAGGATTGGAGGGTTGTGGATGTTGTTCCATTTTTCAGGGAAGGGTGTAGAGGTAGCCCAGGAAATTATGGACCAGTGGTTCTTCAGTGGTTGGTAAGTTGATGGAGAAGATCCTGAGAGGCAGGATTTATGAATATTTGGAGAGGCATAATGTGATTAGGAATAGTCAGCACGGCTTTGTGAAAGACAGGTCATGCCTTACAAGCCTGATTGAATTTTTTTGAGGATGTGACTAAATACATTGATGAAGGTAGAGCAGTAGATGTAATGTATATGGATTTCAGCAAGGCATTTGACGAGGTTTGACCCCATGCAAGGCTTATTGAGAAAGTAAGGAGGCATGGGATCCAAATGGATATTGCTTTGTGGATCCAGAACGGCTTGCCCACAGAAGGCAAGGAGTGGTTGTAGACGGGTCATATTCTGCATGCAGGTCAGTGACTAGTGGTGTGCCTCAGGGATCCGTTTTGGGACCTCTACTCTTTGTGATTTTTATAAATGACCTGGATAAAGAAATGGAGGGATGGGTGAGTAAATTTGCTGATGACACAAAGGTTGGAGGTGTTGTGGATAGTGTAGAGGGCTGTCAGAGGTTACAGCAGGACATTGATAGGATGCAAAAATGGGCTGAGAAGTGGCAGGTGGAGTTCAACCCAGATATGTGTGAGGTGGTTCATTTTGGTAGGTCAAATATGACAGAATATGGTATTAATGGTAAGACTGTTGGCCGTGTGGAGGATCAGAGGGATCTTGGGGTCCGAGTCCATAGGACACTCAAGGCTGCGCAGGTTGACTCTGCGATTAAGAAAGCATATGGTGCATTGCCCTTCATCAATCATGGGATTGAGTTTAGGAGCCGAGAGGTAATGTTGCAGCTATATAGGACTCTGGTCAGACCCCACTTGGAGTGCTGTGCTCAGTTCTGGTCGCCTCACTACAGGAGGAATGTAGAAAGGATAGAAAAGGTGCAGAGGAGATTTACAAGGATGTTGCCTGGATTGGGGAGCATGCCTTATGAGAATAGGTTGAGTGAACTCGGTCTTTTTTCCTTGGAGTGACAGAGGGTGAGAGGAGACCTGATAGAGGTGTATAAGATGATGAGAGGCATTGATTATGTGGATAGTCAGAAGCTTTTTCCCAGGGCTGAAACAGCTAGCACGAGAGGGCACAGTTTTAAGGTACGTGGAAGTAGGTACAGAGGAGATGTCAGGGGTGCGTTTTTTACGCAGAGAGTGGTGAGTGCGTGGAATGGGCTGCCAGCGACGGTGGTGGAGGCAGATATGATAGAGTCTTTTAAGAGACTCCTGGACAGGTATATGGAGCTCAGAAAAATAGAGGGCTATGGGTAACCCTAGGTAATTTCTCAGGTAAGGACACATTCGGCACAGCTATTGTGCTGTAGGGTTTCTGTGTTTAGTGACCTTAAATGTCATCTTTGGACCATATACATGGTTGGTCAACTAATCTCCCTCCTCCCACTGCCTCGTCTCAGTAATCAAAGTTCAAAGTAAATTTAATTTCAGAGTACCTTATACTTTTTTGCAGGCATTTACTGGGGAAAAATGCAATAGAATTTTACAAAAAATGCTAGACTTAAAGACTGACAAAAAGCCAATGTGTAAAAGTTGATAGAGTTGGCAAATCAAAACTAATACTGAAAGCATGAGTTGGAAAGAGTCCTTGAAAGTGAATCTGCAAGTCGTAGAATGAATTAAGAGCAGTGGGGATTGAAGGTATCCACATTGGTTCAGGGGTCTGACGGTTGAACACAAGAAATAGGAGTGAGCCATCCGGCCCGTCGAGCCCGCTCCATCATTCAATAAAATCATGGCTGATCTGACCATGGACTCATCTCCACCTACCTGACTTTTTCTCATAACTCTTAATTTCCCTACTATACAAAACTCTGTCCAACCTTGTCTTAAATATATTTACTGAGATAGCCTCCACTGCTTCATTGGGCAGAGAATTCCACTGATTCATCACTCTCTGTGAAAAGCCGTTTCTCCTCATCTCCGCCCTAAATCTACTTCCCCGAATCCTGAGGCTATGTCCCCTAGTTCTAGTCTCACCTACCAGTGGAAATAACTTTCCTGCCTCTGTCTTATCAATCCCTATCATAATTTTATATGTTTCTATAAGATTCTCCTCTCATGCTTCTGAATTCCAGTGAGTACAGTCCCAGACAACGCGATCTCTCCTCATAGTCTAACCCCCTCATCTCTGGAATCAACCTGGTAAACCACCTATGCACCATCTCCAAAGCCAGTATACCCTTCCCCAAGAAGGGAGACCAGAACTGCATGCAGTACTCCAGATGCGGGCTCACCAGTACCCTGTACAGTTGCAGCATAACCTCCCTGCTCTTAAATTTAATCCCTCCAGCAATGAAGGCCAGCATTCCATTTGCCTTCTTGATAGTCTGCTACACCTGCAACCAGCCTTTGTGATTCATGCACAAGCACTCCCAAGTCCCTCTGCACAGCAGCATGCTGCAATCTTTTACTATTTAAATAATAATCTGATCTTCCAGTTTTCCTTACAAATTGGATGACCTCTTATTGTACTCCATCTACCAGACTCTTACCCACTCACTTAACCTATCTATATCTCTCTGCAGACTCTCCATATCCTCTGCACAATTTGCTTTTCCACACAATTTAGTGTCATCAGCAAACCTAGATACACTACTCTCGAGCCCAGCACCAACCCCTGTGGCACACCGCTCACCACTGATTGCCAACCAGAGAAACACCCATATATCCCAATTCCCTGCACTCTATTCGTTAACTAATCCTCTATCCACGCTAATACATCACCCCATAGTCTTTTATGTGGCACCTTATTGAACACCTTCTGGAAATCCAAATAAATAACGTCCATCTGTTTCCCTCTGTCCACTGTGCTCCAAGAACCCCAGTAAGTTTGTCAAACAGGACCTGCCTTTGCTGAATCCATGTTGGGTCTACCTGATGGATCCATTTCTTTCCAGATGCCTCTCTATTTCTTCTATAATGATAGCTTCAAGCATTTTCCCAACTACAGATGTTAAACTAACGTAAACACGAAGAATTCTGCAGATGCTGGAAATTCAAACAACACACATCAAAGTTGCTGGTGAATGCAGCAGGCCAGGCAGCACCTCTAGGAAGAGGTACAGTCGATGTCTCAGCCCAAAACATCAACTGTACCTCTTCCTAGAGATGCTGCCTGGCCTGCTGCATTCACCAGCAACTTTGATGTGTGTTGCTGGCCTATAATTACCTAGCTTTTGCCTACATTCTTTTTTTGAACTGTGTCGTGACATTCGCCATCTTCCAGTCTGCCAAGACCTGTCCAGAGTCCAGAGAATTTTGATAAGGCCTCTACTATAACCTCTGCTATTTCGTTCAGTACCCTGGGATGCATTCCATCAGGACCAGGGGACTTGTCTATCTTTAGGCCCACAAGTTTGCTCAGCATTACCTCTTTAGTGATAGTTATTGTATCGCAGTCCTCACCTCCCATCACATCCATATCTTATTTCCTCGGCATGTTAGACGTATCCTCCACTGTGTAGACCGACACAAAATAGTAATTCAAAACCTCGGCCATTTCCTTATTACCCAATATCAATTCCTTCTTGTCCTCCAAGGGACCTATGTTCACTTTCGCCACCCTTTTCTGCTTTATATAATTATAAAAACTTTTACTATCCGTTTTTATATTTTGTACTAGTTTATTTTCATAACATATCTTCGCTTTATTGCTCGCTTAGTGGTTCTATTTTGCTTTTTAACGTTTTCCCAATTTTCCAGTTTCCCACTCCTCTTGGTGACTTTGTACACACAAGCTTTTAGTGTGACGCCTTCCTTTATTTCCTTAGTTATCCATGGCTGGTTCTCCCCACCCTTACTGTCCTTGCTTTTGACAGTTCATCAACCGTCCCACCACATAGCCTGTGTTCCCAGCCTACCCTATCCAACTCCTCCTTATCCCGTTGTAGTCTTCCTGGTTTAGGCATAATGGACAGTTTTTAGATCGAACTTTTGTACCTTATGTTTCGAAAACGTTGAGAGTGTGTCCTGGATGGTGGGTGTCCTTAATGATAGATGCCGCCTTTTTGAGGCATCACTTTTTGAAGATGTCCTCGATGGAACTGACTGAGTCTACAATCTCTGCAGCTTTTTCTGACCCTGTGCTATGGCTCTTCCATACTCAACAGTGATGCAACCAGTCAGAATGAGAATGCTCTCCACAGTACGTCTGCAGAAATTTGCTGGAGTGTTTGCTATCAATCCGTTTGCTTTAGGAATGTGTGAGGAAACTGGAGCACCCAGAGGAAATCCATGTGGTCATGAGGAGAACATGCGTACTTCTTACAGGCGCTGTTGAGAATTGAATCCCATTTGTAATGGCGTTTCTGTAACCACTAGAAGGTTTGGGAATGATCGTTGGGAACACATTCCCCTCTTTGGAAGACTGAGGGTTTTTTAATGTCTGCCTTAACCCTAGACTAGTTTAGCAGAACCTACATTGCATCCCTTTGTACACAAGGATGGCATCCTATGATGCACTGACACTTGCTCAGTACAGTGCTGGCATATCAGCCTGTCTAGTTACCATTTGTCACAAACCTGGGCTAGATTTAGGAAGTGATTTGCAAGCGGCAGGGAAGAAGAAACCATTGAGCAACACACACACACACACACACACAGCTGGAGGAAATGAGCAAGTGGGGCAGCATCTTATTCTGGATTCCATCCACTTTCTAACCGGAAGACCACAATTTGTGTGGATTGGTGATAACATATCCTCTTTGCTGACAATCAACACTGGCGCACCTCAAGGGCGTGTGCTCAACCCACTGCTCTACTCTCTATACACACATGACTGTGTGGCTAGGCACAGCTCAAATACCATTCTATACATTTGCCGACGATACAACCATTGTTGGTAGAATCTCAGGTGGTAATGAGAGGACGTACAAGAGTAAGATATGCCAGCTAGTGGAGTGGTGCCGCAGCAACGACCTGGCACTCAACGTCAGTGAGACGAAAGAGCTGATTGTGGATTTCAGAAACGTGCGGTGAAATGTCTTGTTTGCGTCAGTGGATGTGTTGGGGGCAGCCCGCAAGTGTCACGATGCTTCTGGTGCCGCACAACGCACCAGCCCTAACCTGTACATCTTTGGAATGTGGGAGGAAACCAGAGCACCCGGAGGAAACCCACACGTCACAGGAAGAATGCATAAACTCCTCACAGCCAGCGGCAGGATTTGAACTCGGGCTGCTGGCGCTACCTCAGCAATCAGAACATGGTCTGTGTAATTTTATGTTTCCCTGGTCTTAATAATTTCATTTAAAAAATAGTATGTCACAAAATTGTGAGGGTCTTGGCAATTTGGAAGGTCTCCCTGAAATCTGTGAGTGAGTGTGTTACATTGGTTTGCATGAAAGGTGATGCTGGAGTCTTTCAAAGTTAAGTTTATTGTCAAATGCACAAGTCCATGTAGGCACAGGTGCAGTGAAATCTGAGGTAGTTTCACGATGTCGCTGAGCTGCGACCTCTGTTGATTTTCAGTGGCTTTCTAGGTTTGTGGGTTTGGTTTTGGAGACAGAAAGGGGGAGTTAGGTGTCATGTTAGGGTTTAGGGACAGGGATGTTGAGGAATTCGAGGGCAGGCCAGAGTCTTAAGTGCCTGCCGGACGTCCAACAGACAAGGCTGAAATGTTTGGCTGGATGTCGGAGTGACTGACCAGTGTGGGTGAAGACTGCTGGCCACACTCCACCTCTCCCTGCCCCCCGAGTCAGTGAGTTGTCTGTGGGTTATGGAATTGGAGTTCTGTGTAGACAGGATGAACAAGGTCCAATGACTGGATTCCAAGGCCTGGTGTTCAGGGTCCATTATCAGTGAGTCTGGAGTTTCGAGGCCTGCTCGTTGGTGTCCGGCGGGTCTTGTGTCCGATGCTAAGGATCGATGTTCAGAAATTGAGAGCCATTGGCCAGCGAACCTTTGGAAGTCCGCTGGGGTAGTCAGAGCACCTACTGTCCAAATCAAAATCCAGGTCCACTGGAGGCCGACGATGGTCTGTCCTGGGGTTTATACGTGCAACGTTCCCTCTAGTTTCTTTTTACACAGCTATGCAGACCAACCGTCGCTCTGAGAAGGGATTTTTACATGGCCTGAAAACTGTGGCACTTTAAATGTTTTTTTTGTACATGCATACTGTGAATATTGAGAACGAAAATTCAAAAGTCACGTACTTTTAATTTTATTTATTACTTGAAGGGTATACAGTACAAAGAAAATCTTTCACATTTCATAAACTTGTATGTCTTTATTACAAATCCATTGTCTATAAACGCTGTCCAGATTAATTTCACATCCAGATGAAGAATAAGTCGTAATCCTCATTAGATCTCCCAAATGTTCCACTTCTGGTCTGTTTCTGGATTTCCATTTGATTGAAGTCATAAGGCAGAATCAACATTCGCAGTCAGCACTAGAACCTGAAATGTTCCAACCATGCCAACAAGAATTGACAGTTCTTCAAAGACTTTGTTTCTAGATGCGTAGTTCAACATATCAGTGAGCGTCCTAATTGAATCAATCCTAACTTTCTCATAAACGATAAATTTGAATTCACAATGTTGCTGCAATATTTTTGAAGCAAGGCTTTTGTAGTTCATAATTGTAATTTTTGACACATACAGCATTCTCTTTTACAAATTCAAAACTGGTTGCATTTGTAACTGCAATATAGTCAAAAGCTTGCTATCCTCATAACTCATTGTCAGGAAATCTGTTATCCAAGTGATTCCAAGTAATGGACGCATTATCAATGTTAGAACTTACAGAAGCAAGCAGATTGTTCACTTTGTCAACTCCAGCTGCACGTCAACAAAGGCTATGTGTGCGGGAGCATTTCAGTTACTGCGTGGCCACGCACCCGCACAGTTTAGGGGGAACTGTTTGTGGGTGGGAGGGGAAAATGGGGCTTGTACTGTTGTTAAGTTCTGCATTGCTTTGCCAAACATCGTACACATGCCATGTTGGCGCTGGGGCACGTGACCCAAGTGGACAGCTCCAAGCACGTCCTCTGGTGTGTTGGTTGTTGATGCTGTACCTTTTGATGTACGCATGATAAGTAATCTTGAATCTTAATTGCTGCAGCATCACAGGTACACAGCATTATGTAAGCAAATTTGCAAGATAAGCATTCGCAAATAATGCCATTTTTACACAAAATACAAGTGAAAAAAGACCAAGGTCCACTACGATGCAAAGTGATCCAAGTGTTGCTATACTGTCGTCATTAGGGTTTTACAGGTCGCTGAGATGAGAATATGTTCTCATGTTCCCATATTTTATATCTTTGTTTGCACAATTTGTCTTCTTTTACACGTTGGTTATTTGCCCATCTTTGTTATGTATAGCTTTTTTATTAGGTCTATTAGACTACTTTGTTTTTCGTAAATGCCTTCAATAAAATGAATCTCGGGTAATTTGCCTTTTTTCACATATAGTTCCTATTATTATAATCTGTCTTATGTATTGCACGATACTGCTGCCGCAAAACCATAAGTGTTACAACATAGGTTAGTGATTATAATCCTGATTCGGATTCTGACTTTGATAATAGAACTGAATGGCTGAAGAGCAGAAACTCCTCCGGAACCACGTGGTGGGGGGCTTTGGGCTTCTGTACCTCCTGTTTCAGTGGTAGTTGTGAAAAGATGGTGCGGATCTCTGATGGTAGACCTTGCCTCCTTGAGGCAACGTCTCCCATCAAGGGAGGGATTGCAGTGAGTGAGAGGTTTGTTTTTGAAATTTCAAAGCAGCCAATGGCTGCAACATAAAGTGATCCACGTGACCGACTACGTTGAGCCAACCCGTGCGTGTTGTACTTCCATCAGAGAGCTGCTGTTTGCCTTGCTCGTTGCTGCCCCCCGATGGCCAAAGCCGGATCAACTTCCAGTTTACTTTGAGGAGAACTTGAATGTTGCGTTGCATCACTTATTTTTGCTGTGCATTTAAATTAAAGAGCCTGCCAAAGCTTTGTGGAGTACAGGGGATTCCTTTGTGGTGTTACAAGGCAAATTATTTACGTTGTTTTCATCTGTTGTTCCAGTTTTACTGTTGTGGCATTCTGCTGGGAGTCAGGTTTACTGAAGGCCTCCAACTTGCCTCCAGCCCTGGATATAATCAGAATCACTGACATACGTCGTGAAATTAAAAACGCAAACACAAGGAATTCTGCAGATGCTGGAAATTCAAGCAACACACATCAAAGTTGCTGGTGAATGCAGCAGGCCAGGCAGCATCTCTAGGAAGAGGTACAGTTGACGTTTCAGGCCGAGACCCTTCGTCAGGAGAGTTTTGGCCTGAAACTTCGGCTGTACCTCTTCCTAGAGGTGCTGCCTGGTCTGCTGCGTTCACCAGCAACTTTGATGTGTGTTGGTACGTCATGAAATTTGTTGTTTTGCGGCAACAGTGCAGTGCGATACATTTTTTAAAAATACTGTAAGTTAAAATAATATACATAAGTAGCGTAAAAAGAGAGCAAAATCTGTCATCATGGCTATCCCTCGAGGTCGAGGATGACGGTCTTCGTTCTGAAGAAGTGGCCCAGAGTGAAGATGCCTGTGCGTGTATTTGTTTAATGTGTACTTGATGTTGTACCCCAAGAAGCACACGATACTTCAGAAATCAACCAACTGATTCCAGTGGCATGGAAACCATGACGATTGGAGCTGATGGATTTGTTGCAGCTTCATCCGCCTTCACAGCCGTTGAGTTCGAAGTAACTTCGTCCGCCTGTTCCACCGTTGAGGTCTTGGTTGGATTGTTCTTTGTCAGGGACCTTACCCTCGACCTTACCGCCATGGGTGACCCTACCAGGAGCATAGCTCCAGAGGGCATTGCTCTCGGGATCACAGGACCACACAAGCTTCTCCACCACGACAAGGTGACAATCCACGGAGAAGTGAGAGCAAAATAGTGAAGTAGTGTTCGTGGATTTACTGTCCGTTCAGAAACCTTACTGCAGAAGGGAAGAAACTGTACCTAAAATGTTGAGTGTGTATCTTTGGGCTCCCGTACCCCCTCCAGTGGGAAGAGGGCAGGTCCTGGCTGGTGAAGTCCTTTCATGATGGATGCCAACTTCTTGAGGCATCGCCTTTTGAAGGTGTCCTGGAAGGTGAGTAGGTTAGTGCCCATGATGAGGTTGGCTGAGTTTACAACCCATTACAGCTTTTTTCCAATCCTGTACGGTGAGCTCCATACCAGATGGCAATGCAGCTGTCAGAACGTTCTCCATGGGACACCTGTAGAAATTTCAAAGATAAAGATTAGCTTTATTTGTCACGTGAAATGCCTTGTTTGTGTCAACGACCAACACAGCCCGAGGATTGTGCCTGGGAGCAGCCCACAAGTGTCACCATGCTTCTGGTGCCAAAGCAGCAGTCCAACAACTTACTAACCCTAACCCGTACGTCTTTGGAATGTGGGAGGAAACCAGAGCACCCGGAGGAAACCCACGCAGTCACGGAATAACATTCCAGATGTATCCCACTGTATGTTTCGATATACATGTGATAAAGAAACTTGAGTTTGAAATCTTGAACAATATAGTAGAAAGTGACACCGTGACTAGAAGCTGCTTTAGATGTTTTCTGCCCTCATTCCTTTGTGAGGGATTGCAGACGTTGATGCAGTGGTTTCAAGAACGATTGTGCAGCTGGAAAGCGTGGGAATCCTCACCGCATCCGACCAAGTTGTGACACGGCACAAAGACGCTGGTGGGTGTCGGAGTGTGTGCAGAGTTGAGTCGTTGAGACAGCAGGCTCTTAGACCTGGCTCATCAAAGTTGCTTACCTGAGCCAGTCCTTAAGACCATTCAGCCCATCGAGTCTGTGTAGCCATTGTGTCATGACTGATTGATCTTCCTCTCAACCCCATTCTCCTGCTTTCTCCCTGTAACCTTTGATACTCTTAAAATGAAGAACCTGTCAGCCTCTGCTTTAAATATACCCAATGACTTGACCATCTGTGACAATGAATTCCGCAGATTCACCACTCTGGTTAAAGAAATTCCTCCTCGTCTCTGTTCTAAAGGGATGCCTCTGTAATCTGAGGCTGTACACTCTGGTCCTCAACTCCCTCACTATAGGAAGCATCCTCTCGACATCCATTCTATTTAGGCCATAACACATTGGAGCAGAATTAGACCATTCGACTCCTTTGTGCCTGCTCTGCAATTCCATCTCAGCCTCATTTTCTGCCTTCTCCCCGTAACATTCGATGTCCTTACTAATCGAGAACCTATCTACCTCCACTTTAAATATATCCAGTAATTTGGTTTCCACAGCCATCTGTGGCAACGAAATCTGAAGATTCCCCACCTGGCTGCAGAAATTCCTCCTCATCTCTGTTCTAAAGGATGTCCAGGTTTAAAATGACGGTGGTGAGGTACAGCGATAACTTGCTGGCAGCAAACAAAACTACTGACTGTTAATCACAGTTTCTCGAAAATAATCACATTAATCAGTAGAGCTTTTGAACTCTCTGTACTACCTGGTATGTTTGCGGTGTGAGCTGAAGCCTTGAAAGGTGCAGGACGGTTACAGCGTGCCAGGTGTGGGCCGAATTGCGGTGGAGGGGTGTGGGCCTGGGAGTGCAGAACGACTTGCTGTTTGGCCGATTTAGATGCCGGGCCAGATTGTGTCGGGGCCAGAGGGGAGGAACGGGCACGTGTTCAGCTCGCTGCTCAGTGAGATTTACTCATCTCCGTGCTGAACTGAGGCTGTGGCCTGCATCGGCTGTGACTGGCTTCAGTTCTGGATGTTGTTTGCACCGTTAGTTTTTTTTCTCCTGCACGTTGTGTGTTTAACGGTCTTCTATCTTTAATGGGTTCTATTGGGTTTCTTTGTTTTGTGGCTGCCTGTAAGGAGACGAATCTCAAGGTTGTATAACATATGATGGTTCTCCGCCGTATCTGACGATGACAGGAAACGTTTGCAGGTGCAGTTTTAAAGTTTCACTGGGGCAGTTCCACTCTCTCGACCTCAGAAGTCTGAGTCCAGTGGGATGAGCAAGTGTCTTCCTTGGTTGTAGTGGACGTCCTCTATGCCTTGTCATACCCTTCACCCTCCATGTGTCGTAAACTCCTTCCAATCTACCCGATGCAAAGACACCATGTACTACGGTGAATGTAACTTTAACTCTTTATTAGCAAGTTCCCAGAGAGAACCCTCCTTAAGCACTCTCTTGGGCTGCTCCAGGGGTCTCTGCCTTCTGAAGCTAATACAGTGCTTTTTATACATATGCAGTCACGTACATAGATACAGGTGGGTTCACCCCCTTAGTTTCTGTACAGATGAGTATTGTTTAACTTATCAGCCATAAATTGTTCGTGTAACAGCTTAACTACCCTTACGTCTGGGAACAGCCAGGCATAGGCTTACCCCTCGGTGCTTCCCACCCTTGAAACAGGCATTCCTTACAATGCTTATCTAGCAAGCGCTATGTTTCTTACAGCAGTTAATCAAACAGTGGTACAAGTTGTTCTTAAGCAAGGACTGAAGTTATGCGGGTCGCATACCAAAAATAATATCACCCCCTCAGCTTACCTTGTGAGAAACACTTGTGCTTCTCTGCTTTTTGTCAAAGTCTTAGCCGCTATGACCCTTACAAAATAGCCGAGGTCACAAGAGGCCTGCGAGATGCTAACTTCTTAACATTATAGTACACATGGAGCATTGCAGAACCGCCTTCCTAGGTAGATCTCATCCCTTCTCCCCCCTCCACCAGTCCGTTGGAGCTGACTTCATGTGCTAGGACAGGTATGTCCCTATCTCAGCAGGGTATGAGGCCACCAGCTACCCTCACCTGATTTAGCCCTCCTTTCGAAGTGGTGTACCGGGGTGTGGCTGATGTCACATGCAAACAGCTGCTTGGAGCACTGGTGGGGACCAAAGGTGAGCGGCTGCCCCAGAATGGACACGACAAGCCCCTTTTCCAGAGGCGCCACCCTTCCCTGGACACTCCACACGTACTGCGATAATAAATGTACTTTGAACTTTGAGGCTGGTCGATGGGGCTGGGCAATAATGGTGCGGCGTGGGCCAGACGTTTGTGTGCTGTAGTGGTCTGTGAATTAAAGACAAGTGAGAAACGAGGCTGTGCTCTGTTACCGTTACAGTGACGAGAAACCTGAAGAGCACGAGCAGGCCGGGCAGCGGGAGAAGGTGGTGAAGGTGAAGAAGCACAAGGTGAAGAAGGATGAGCGGGACGAGGAGAGGCGCGGGGAAGCCCAGACGACGGAAGCGCCAGTCCCCGAGCCGGCAGACGGCGCCAAAGTCGAGACGGCGGAGCAAGAGGGGGCTGTGGCGGCCACCCCTTCCACCCCGAAGCCCCGGCGTTCCCTGATCCGAGACCGGGGGCCCCTATATGACGACCCCACGCTTCCCGAGGGCTGGACGCGCAAACTGAAGCAGCGGAAGTCGGGTCGGTCGGCAGGGAAGTACGACGTCTACATTATAAAGTAAGTGACCGCTGGGGTTGGAGAGCTGTTTCTGTGGGAGTTGTGGAAGGGGGAGGGCAAAGGCCACCAGGAGAGTGGAGAGAGATCCTCTGCTCCTCGACTGTGAGTTGCTCAAAGCTCACGTCCCCTGACTGAGATGACCAGATTGGGAACCACCAACCTCTGACTGGGGCCCAAAGAGCCCGCACCGCCCAATTGTGACCAATTATGCAACTACCCCGTCCGTCTTTCGACTGTGGGAGGAAACCCTCGCAGTCCCAGGGAGAACGGACAAACTCCTTACAGGCGATGGTGGGAATTGAACCGTGTCACGGGCACTGCAGTAGCATTATGCTATCCTACTGCTTGTGTATCATGCTTTCTCACTCACTGTAGCTTGCCCACGGACTGTGATAGTTGCCTTCATTTCTCTGGACACACCCCGCCCCCGAGAGTGTTTGTCCTCTGTTCAGGGATCTAGGAGAAACTCAGCAGGTCAAGCAGCATCTATGGAAGGGAATAATTTTATTTATGTTCATCCATTGAGATACAGCGTGGAATAGGCCCTGCGAGCCGCACCATCCAGCGATCACCTGATCTAAATGTGGGACAGTTTACAATGACCAATTAACCTACTACCCAGACTATGGGAGGAAAACTGGAGCAGAGTCATGGGGAGAACGGACAAATTCCTCACACACAGCAGTGGGAATGATAATGTGGGGAGGTAAGGGGCAGAGTACAAGCTGGCAGGTGATAGGTGAGATTAGGTGATGTAGAAGTGGGCGATCATTAATATATACAATTAATTAATTCTATTGAGTTTCTTTGTTCTGTGAATGCGTGCAGGAAAATGAATCTTGGGGTTCTATAATGTGACATATATGTACTTAGATAATAAATTTACTTTGAACTTTGATGTGAGATAGGCGGATGGCTTGTGTCCCCTACTCAGCCCGAAATATTCAACTGTTTGTTCTCCTCAATAGACGCCTCCTGGCCTGCTGAGTTCCTCCAGCACTTCGTGTGTTTTCTTTGCTTTAACACTGCGTAAATCGCTCTTGATTCTGTACACTCCAGTTAGGTTAGCTGGGAGCTGGGGCTTCAATAGTTGTAGCATTTCCCCCACACCCCTACTTTATTCTCTCTGCTCCCTCCTGTCTTATTGCCTTCTCTTTCTTCCACTCTCCTCCCCCTCACTCTGCCCATTTGGTACCTACCTCTCTCCTCCACCCTCCATTCTCACTGTTGTCCCACACTCGTCCGACACTCCTTCCAGATCACTGTCGCTCTCTGTATGTACCCTCCCCCTCTCCGCCGCCCCCCCCCCCCTCAGCTTTCAATCCCCTCCTGAACCAAGCCTGGGAGTGAACTACAGCTTAACAGAGGATGTCCGCGTTGCCTCCCACGTTTTGACACCCTGGTCTTTTTCCTCTTTTTGCCTCCTCAGCCCGCAAGGCAAAGCCTTCCGTTCCAAAGTGGAACTCCTGGCGCACTTCGAAAAGGTCGGCGACACCACCCTCGACCCTAGCGACTTTGACTTCACGGTCACGGGCCGAGGAAGCCCCTCGAGGAGAGAGAAGAAGCCGCCCAAAAAGCCAAAGACCCCCAAGTCACCGGGCACTGGCAGGGGACGGGGCCGGCCCAAAGGTAGTGGCAAGGATAAGATGGTGCGGAAGAGCGGCCCGTCGAAGAGGCTGTCAGAAAAGAGCGCGGCCAAGCTCCTGGTTAAGATGCCCTTCGCAGCCCCCCTGCTGCAGAAAGCTGAGGGAGGCACGTCTTCCACGGAGCAGCATCCGAAAGTGCGCAAGGGGGTACCCGGTAGGAAGAGGAAGTCTGACAGCGACCCCCAGGTGGTTCCCAAGAAGAGGGGCCGGAAGCCGGGAGGAGGGGGCGGCGGGGGGGCGGCTGTGGCAAAGAAGAAGGCAGTCAAGGAGATGTCTGCCAAGCCCGAGGAGGTGGCCGTCCTGCCCATCAAGAAGAGGAACCTAGGGGAGGAGAGCTCTCCCCTGAAGAAGCGGAAGAGCACGCGCATCTTTGAGGAGGACACCGGCACACCAGTGGTGGGGAGCTCACTGGCGAGGGAGGGCAGCGAGGCGGAAGAGCTGGCCGGTGCTGGGAAGGGACAGAAAGGCGCCAAGAGCGCGGCGCCTAAGGCACGAGAAGGCAGCCCCAAAGCCCGGAGCCTCAAGAAGGAGTGTCCGCCACTGACCGAGGCCCCAAAGGAATTGGCGTCCCCGGAGGCAGAGAGCTCCAAGGACGGCAGCAGCCCCTCGGAACGCAAAGACTTGAGCAGCCGGGCGTGCGGCGAGGAGAAGCCGCTGCGCGCCCGACCCGAGGCCGACCTGCTGCCGAAGGAGCCCCCAAAGACTGAGCTCGCGGAGAAGAGCAAACTGAGAGGCGAGGGCGAGCAGCGGGGAGTCATCTCGGCCGTCCCCAGGCCGGCCAGGGAGGAGGCGGCCGACGCCCGGGCGACTGTTTCCGAGAGAGTGAGCTGACTTTCGCAGGAAGAAGGAAACAATGACGACAACAACAAAAAAAGAAATGGACGAGGCAGCTGTTGTGTCTTTTTCTCATTGTGAGTAGGGCTCTGAACGAAGGCTTTCCAGACCAGTTGATGCTGAACCTCGAAGCTTATATGGGGCAAGATTTAATTTCTAATTTCCTCTTTGAAGTGTTTGCATCTGTTAGGTGGTCAAGTGTTCAGTCTGTCTTTTGTGTTTTGTTCAGACCTTGGTTTAAAAAAAGATAAGCGAGAGGTCGACCTGCGCCCCCAGCCTCCCTCCCTCTTCTTTTCCCTCCCTCCTCCATGTCCTTCTCCTCTCTCCTTCCTCCTCCCCTCCTACCTCACCCTTCTTCCTGCCTGCAGAGAGTGGGATGGGGGGATGGAGGGAAGAAGGAAGAAGAAGGAGGTTTATATAAAAAAAAAGTTACCGTGCCTTCTGTGTGTGGCTCGCGAGCTTGTCTCGTGTTGGGGTGCCCCTTGGGCTTAAAGTCGGTGGGTCTTGAAGCTTCTCGGCCTCACTTCTGTCTTGACGCTGGACTTGTTTTGGGAGTGGGGAGGGGTGGGGTTGCAATGAGTGGAAGTGAGTACCAGAGGCAGGGTGGTGTGGGCTCCACCGGTGCCTCAACCCTCACGTTACACTGACCTCTTCCTCCCAGTCAGCAGCCCCTTGGGTCCTCAACCCTCCTCTCCCGGTCAGTCCCTCATTGGGTTGTGTTGCGGAATTTGCAGGGCTGGGGCTGGTGTGGTGGCAGGAGAGGGGAGATTGTCCCCCACCATCCCCTCCAACCCCTGGTACCAGCGGAGTTGGGGGGAGTCTGCGGTGGGGCAGGTGTCAGCAAGGCGGAGCTCTGCACCTCACCCCATCCAGTGGTGCAGGAGGGGTGAGCGCAAGTGTGCTGCCCGCGTCCAGGTGGACCAACATGGCCTCGCCAGCCACCGGCGGGGTAGGAAGTGTGACCGGGACACAGTTCAAGGAGGTTTCTGAGTGGGCACCTTCTGAATGGTGCGGGTGGGGAGGAGGGAGTGAGTGGATGCTTTTGGGGTAGAGGGGAAAGGTACGATCTTCTGAAAGAAATCCCTCTTCTGCGTGCGGTGAGTTCGGGGTAGACAGTTGTGCAGCAAGCTTATGACACGCCATGGCCCCACCCCTCTCCCCACCTCCAGGTACTCTTGAGCTCTCCCTCACCCCCCCCCAAAAAACTGGGAGCTGCAGAGCGAGTGACCCCTGCGGATTTCCGTGTGCACGTGTATAATCTTCTAAACCATATGCACGAGAGAACACACCCTCACTCTGGAGGCACGACTTGGGAGCCCCGAGACTGGAGACTTTACCCTAGTCAGTCAAAAGGGACCGAGACCTTCCCCCACCCCTTGTGCACCTGCAACCACGCACAGAGCACTCCACAGGCAGACGCCCCTGCCCACTCTTCTCCTTTGCCTTGCTGCACCTCTGTCTGCTCCAGAAGTCGTCTTCGCTTTGCCTCTTTTTTTGGGTGGGTGGGGGGGGTGGGAGATGAATCAAGGGAGGGAGGTTTTATACAAAATAAAGTCGTCATCTCCGAAAAGAAATACTGACCAACTTTATCTTTAGATAGGACTAAATAGTTCAATGGATTGGTAGTTGTTTTGGTATTGTGCGTCGTGAGAGAGAAAGGAACACGTACTCCCACTGCGCTACGTTGAAGGGTTGCCAACACTTTGAGATGGTGGTTGTATCTCAGTAGCAGTCCTGCTAGCCTGCTCTTCACATCCCATTGAGTGGTCATGTCTGCTGGACCGGAAATCTTCCTGCCTGCACTGTTGACTAGAGCTTCTCTCTGTACTGTAGGATGTTCTTCATATAGTGATATTATTTATATATTGGAGAGTTTTGATTGGCTCTGTCTTTTCCTTTCAAGCACCAATCAAGCTACCTAAAATATACTGACATCCCCCCCCCACCCCTGCTCCCCTTTAGAACAGATGCTTGTGAACTCTGCAGTACTGCCCAGTCTTGCGAGCTGGCCTTTCGGTGACCTACAGGGTGGCTGCTGAGGGCACAGTCTCCACCTGTGCCCGTTGGTTTCAGCTGCAGCCAGCTTTGTGTCTTGCGTGATGGATACTACTTCCTGTAACGTGCTGACGCCCCCCTTTCCCGCACCTCGCCTCCTTAGCAGAAGAGACAGCTCCAGGTCAGACTGGTGTTTGTACAAACCCCTGTGCCACAACATGGTCCTGTTGGCACAGGCACTGTGAAAGTATGGTCCCTTTAGTGGCCTACGCACTGATAATAGAAAGCTCTTAGTGATGTATCTCAGCCAGTGCTCTCCTTCACTGATTGGAACATTTGCAGCCAGAAATCCAATACGGTGTCCACCCTACAGATGTGCCATAGACACTGGCGCGTGTTTCAATATCGCTGTGTGTCCGCATTCCTCTTCACCCTCCTCCACCCTGGGCCAAGTGCATTCAGAGTGGAATTACCCCAGGATGAGCCGGTATCCAAAGTCCCTGACTAAATCCCTCGCGGCTGCACCAGTCACAATAATGGCTCATTGTAGATCAACCCAGTGGGCAGCCTGCCCAGACGATGGAGAGCTCTCCTCCCCACATGCTGGATCCATGTGCGCAGAGATCATTTAGTACTGTGTTGTGTGTCAGATTGCAGTGGGGTCGCGATGTTGCCTCTTATTAAGTCTCCCTCAGGTTAGTCGGCCAGTCTTGAATTCCAAATTTGCTATTGTCCATAAAACTAAATGCTGGTATGAGGTAACTAGCTGACAAGTTGGGGTTTGAACTGACTCTGTTCCCCTAAGAGTAAGTAATTCAGGAAGGAATTAGATGGGAGGGATGGTGGCCACACACACACACAGACACAGGTGAATATGGCTCTTTTTCCAGTTAACGCCCCAAAAAGATTTCATCAAACCATCTTTCTCCCCCTCGGAAGCTGCCTCCATTCATTGTGCAGGCGCAGATTCTGCGGCTGAGGTATCCCACACTGCGGATCACCATTACTGTTCTTCCACTTTGGTGCCCCATGAAACACAATGTCCCAAGCGTCCTAGTATCCCCCCCCCCCCCAACCAGCTACAGATGGTCAGTCCTTTTGTTCAGTTCTTTCATTCCTTAATAAGCACCAAATGGCACCCATAGGTGCTTCGCATTGGACTGGTCAGCCCCTCCCTGAGTCTCAAACCTCTCGGAAATGCAATAACTGACCAGTCACTAGACTTTGGCCTCCCACTGGTGTCTGTCTTGCCACACGCTGGCTGCAAGTGTCTCTTTGAAGGGGGAATGTCCTCCAAGGGGAGTGCTGCCAAACCACGCCCCCTCCCAAATGTCTGGGTTTGATTTTCTGTGCAGCAGTCTCTCTGGGAAGCTCCATGTTATGTTTGCCCTGCGTAGTCCTAGTCCTTGTGAAGATTTTGGCGTTTTGCTTGCTCGGGGAGGAGAAGTAATGCTCCCTCATCCTGCCCTCCCTCTCCTCCAGCTCCTTGTAGGCTCCCGCATTACACAAACGGTGAGGATTAGGAGGCGGGTGGGGGGGTGGTGAAATGAGCAGAGTGCCGGAGGGGTAGGTGTTTGCAAATCAATTGCTGAAGTTTAAAGTGACAGTATTGTATTGTCCTGTGCGTGGATGTACTGAAATGTGTTGTTGGATTGACGTAATTTGAATTTAATCTCGGACAAGCCACGGGGTGCCCGAGTGAATTTGGGTGGCGCTTTTTGTCTCGCAGTCGAGGTATTGAAGGTTTCTGCCCGCAGTGTTAACTTGAATGTTATCATTAATGATTTATGTTGATTTTTAACCATTCCCTGCATAAACGTTCTTCAGAATCCATGTCACACAGTCCTCTGGCATACGCCCTTTTTGTTCGTTTTTCCCAGAGTTAGAGACCCGTATCAACAGCTTTTGTGTCAGTAGGTTATTCATTGTTGTCGTGGGGAAGAATTGCACTTGCACTGATGTGCAGCTTGGGCAGTTCCCAGAAACCGCATGGACCTGTGTACCGACCACTGGTCCCTGCTCCCCGCTCCCCAAACCCGTATCCACGTTGCACGAAGAAGAACGTGAGAGACGCGGGCTGCTGCAGATACCAATTGTTGATTTGTACCGAGGTCCTGTGGGCAGGGGTGGTGGTGGGGAAACTCCAGAAATGTGGCCAGCTGACTTCATAGGTGATCCCCCAAGCCCAAGTCAGTAACTCTGGTGCTCTTGGCCGCCCACCCTCCTCACAGAATCTGGAGGTGGCAGTCTTTACCCTTCGTAATTTCTGCCACCAATTCAGGTTGTTTTCACCTCTTCCTTGGTATGAGTCTGGGGCGCTCACTGTGAAAGGCAGAGGACAATGCTAGACACAAAGTCCATCTGGAATAATCGTTCTGGGTTTGCGAAGGCATAAGACCAGGAAATTCATTGAGATCGGACTCAGTGCACATGAGAATGCGAGTGTGGTGTAGTGGGGGCACATTGGGGCTACAGCAGCCCTTGGTTTGATTCCTTTGTTACCACTCTGTGGTGGTTTCGGGTAGGCTCATCCCCACAGCTGTTCAGTCTGTGTGGGTGAGTGATTCCTCAGTACGATCAGTGTAACTACCCGGCACTGGTCCTCTGCTGACCTGGTCACACAGTTCTGCCTTCGACTTGCTGCGCTCAGGGCTCCTGCTCGGGACTTAACCTACAGAATCACACAGAAGACAGCCACGGCCTGCTTCTGCTTTGCGGAGGGTGGGAAGATCCCCTTTGTAAAGAGGCTCGGTGCCTCTTTCTTGGCATGCCCTCTGCTCACCCTCTCTGTCCAACTTTCTTGTGCCTAGCTGGTCCCTGCCAGCCTAGCCTCCCAGTGAACGGGATCTTGCCTTGGGAACCTAGCTCCATTTGGGGAGTGAACCAGGTTGTGATTTGGTGTCATGGAGCATCGAGCAAGTTCCTCAATGTCTGGAAGCAAACCAGAAGTTGGAGGAACGGCGACTGTCTGTTTGTGGTGGAGGGGGGGTGCCCAGTACACTCCAAGTTTTCTGAGATAACTTTAACCTCCCAGGTTCCCTCTCCCTTCGG
This sequence comes from Mobula birostris, assembly GCF_030028105.1. Lineage (NCBI taxonomy): Eukaryota > Metazoa > Chordata > Chondrichthyes > Myliobatiformes > Myliobatidae > Mobula > Mobula birostris. The sequence continues at coordinate 27,500,918 of NC_092398.1, forward strand.
TGACCAGTACACCGGCGGTCTGTAGACTGATAGTCCGCCAGGCTTTAAGTTCAGCAACTTCTGTCCTCCGGTTCTCGAGCCTTTTCCTCAAAAAAGAGTGCAGACCCACTCAGTGTTTCCACACTTCCCCTGGAAGGATGTCTTGCTTTACTTGCCATGGTTTGACAGCTCCTCCTGGCAGCCAGACACGGGCGCCAGACAGGGGCTGAGGTCCCACCAAAATCCCGTTGTCGTCGGCACACTCCCTCCACGACGTCTTTCTTGTGTGTGTGTGTGCGTGTGCGCGCGCGGACGCGTGTTTCGTCAGTGCCGAGAATTTTCTTGTTAGAACCAATAGCCAATACCGCCTAGGTTTAACCTGTGACTTTTATTCTGTAGGATAATGCTTTTTTTTGTTTTGTTTTTGCACGGAAATAGAGAAACAAGTTTATATTTTTTTTAAAAAAAGAGAAAAAAAATCATAATTGTAAAACTGTTCTGCTTGTGAATTCACCAAAACCTCTTTCAGTAAAGAAAATAATATATGCATACATATATATAAAAATATATATATCTATAAATAAAATCGTGGCTTTTACAGTGTTCACATTTACCATCACATAGGTAACTCGGTTGGTGTGCTTATGTTTTTATTTTTTAATGACTCCGATTTAAAGAGAAAAGAAATAAATTAACTAGCTTCCCTCTGCCTCTTTTGGCCTATGTCTGACCAGAAGCACATTGAGATACGTGAACTTTAATCCAGCTGTGTTCTCGGCCACAGACCTGTGTTTTGTAATTTAAAAAGAGAAAAAATGCCTATCTTTAACAAAAAAAAAGAAACAGCGTGTGACCATAGCGGGACATCAGGGAGGAGGAATCGCGATTGGGGAGGGCTGGCATGTTGTTACCTGGGCGCAAAATAGAAGAGGCGAGTAAGCGCTTCCGTATTTCAGTACCTGTGGCTGGTTTCCAGCTCAGTGCGTGTGATTGAACTTTTTTTTAAAAATAGATAATCCATTTGTCCGGTGAAGATTGACCGGATGGGGGACCACTTGGTTTATATTTTTTATCTTTTAGTAATATATAGAGCTTCCTATAGAATATAAACATATAGTTTCCTATAGAATATATCTGTATAGTTACATAATAGATTCTAGCTCAGTGCTTCCTTTCGTCTATATATTATAATTACCGTGACTATGAATCCTATCCTGTAGCTTGTGACTGGTTGGAGCAGTACTAGGCTGTCTTCTTTGTAACTGCACGTACAGTGCTGAAGTGTTTGTTCTAACTGTACGGAGCCCCATTTCTCAGGCAGGGCACACACCGCTCAGAGTTATTACTGGGCTCCCTGTTTGCCGGACAGGGCACACAGCGCTCAGAGTAATTACTGGGCTCCCTGTTTGTCCGCCAGGGCGTGCGCCAGAGTGGTTATGGAACCCTCTGTTTGCCCGACAGGAGATGCACTTCTCAGAGTAATTACAAAGCTCTCGTTAGTCTGGCAGTGCACACACCGCTCAGAGTAATTACAGAGTCCCCTGTTTGTTCAGTGAGGTGAACTCTCTGTGCCAAATTCTTCTTCGGGGTTGTGGGGGTTAAGGATCATGTGTTTTGATGTTGTCTTTGCTCACCGGTGGGTGGCAAGGGAGAAGGGTGAAGTTAATCTGTGGTGAGACAGCGTGGAGCTCACGGCTCCTCCAGCAAGACGTAGGGATTGCTCGCTGTCATAAAAGTTATTGGGGGTGGGTGGGGGGGTTTCAGGGTGAGGGGATGGTAAATGAATATCACTGTGTGTCAGATTTTGTACTCCTCGTCAGGCTGACTGGGTGACCTAGCCAGCCACTTGTTTAACCTACCAAGTGACTCTTTCAGTATGGCTTCCATGACTCATAGCACGTACGATGAACTAATGTGGTCTCCCATCACTGTCAAAAAAACAAAATCGCAAATAAAAACTTCCAAGTCCTTTGATTTTAACCACTTGTGAGAGTTTTACTTGGGCAGTGACGTCTTCTCACAGTCCGTCAAGCTTCCAAGCTCCGCCTGGTGAGAGATTACCCCCTCACCCACCCTCTCCATGGGTTGTTCTCCACCCTTTGGGGGCAGGGATGCAGGGTAGAACAAAACACAGGGGTTTTGGTGGAGGGGAGGGAGTGCGCTGAAGCTTGCAACAGGAGTGGGAGAGGTGGCGAGTGAGAGCCTGGCTGGGGCCTCCGTGTCTCCCTGAGTCCTCGCTCCTGCCCCATAGGCAAGTGGCTCGCTCCATCTCTCTGGGAACCAGACTGGAGGGTTGGGGTGGTGGGAGTTGGGAATGACCCGCAGGGACCTTCCATTGCTTAGCAAATGGCTTCAAACCCCCCACCCACCATTCCCATTCCCCTCCCTCCCCTCGCTGTCACCCATACATACCAGGGCTTGATGTTCCTTCCCCTCCTGCCCCATCACTGCAAGATGACATGTACAGCTCATGCAACTGAGGCTGGTGAGGTGATGGTTTGCGAATGCTCGCTGTTGTATTCTCTGTGTGTGTGTGTATGCCTGTATTTTCTTTTTTTGTAGTCAGATTTATAGATTTATATTTATATTTTTAAAGTTATTAGCACCATACATAGTGTAGTGGGGGGTGGGGGTTGTTTAATGTTGCTTGTGACTAGGCAGGAGGATAGGTGACTGAAACTAATCCCAATGATTCCTCCTGTCAAAGAACATGCTCTGTTGGAACCCGCTGTTGACCTGTTCACTTTACCCTGCTCTGTCTTCCTGCTGTGCCACTGCCCCTCCACCCCACGAAGACCCCGTTGTTGCCCAGCCCCCGGGCTCGTGGAAGTGCCACTAACAGGAAAAGGCAGATGGCAAGATCGCGAAACCGTCTCCTAGAATCCCAGCCCTTTTGGAAGCTGGAGGTCTTGACTGGTTGCTCCATTCCCCCCCCCCACCCCGGCCATCATGCTGCTTTTCCCCTGCTCCTTCACCCTCACCCCAGCCCTTCCCTGTCACACTCCTAAAGCCCCCTGACAAGGCCATGTCTTCAGTACAGTAAGTTAAGGATGATAGATAAAGTTAGTCTATCAGAGAGTGGGAACAGTAGTAAAGACGACAGAGGAGTGACAGACCCAGAGTGGGAGGACAGGACTTGCTCTCGGGTGAAGCCACCAGCTCACTCGCTGCAGCTGAACTCCATAGAAAGGCATCCAAACCAGCTGAGCCTTTGACACTCCGGGGCAGGCATTTGACAATCGCAATGTTCAGGACACCATAAACCCCGCAGAGAAGCAGCCACGTCGGCAGATGCCCATCATTTGTTGAGAAGGTGCCAGATGTACAGCAGGAATGCAGTGTATGTGTGTGTGGGAGAGAGACAGAGACACACAGTGTTCCGCTGTATGTGTGAGAGAGAGCTCCGATGTGTGTGAGAGTTCCGCTGTATGTGAGAGAGAGAGAGAGAGAGAGTGTGTTCCGCTGTGTGTGTGAGAGTTCTGCTATGTGAGACACAGATGGAGTTCCACTGTCTGTGTGAGAGAAAGACAGTGTTCTGCTGTGTGTATGTGTGTGAGAGAGCTATGGTGTTCCACTGTGGGAGAGAGAGACTGTTCCACTGTGTGTGTGAAAAAGAAAGAGACTGTTCCACTGTGTGGGAGAGAGAGATAGTGTTCCATTCTGTGTGTGGGGGGGGGGGGGGCCGGGGACAGTGTTCCACTGTGTGAGGCGAAGAGAGACAAAGAATGTTCCGCTTTGTGTGAGAGAAAGAGAGACAGAGACAGTGTTCCACTGTGTTGATGTGAGACTGTTTCACTGTGTGTGTGTGAGAGAGAGAGACTGTTCCACTGTGTGTGAGAGAGATTGTGTTCCACTCTGTGTGTGTATGTGTGAGAGCGAGACTGTTCCACTGTGTGATAGAGTGACTGTGTGTGTGTCAGAGAGAGACTGTGATGCACTGTGTGTGTGTGTGTCAGAGAGGGAGAGAGTGTTCTGCTCTGTGTGTGTGTGAGAGAGAGAGAGACTGTGTTCCACTGTGTGTGAGTGACTGTCTTCCAAAGTGTGTGAGAAAGAGACTGTTCCACTGTGTGTGTGTGTGTGTGTGAGAGAGACTGTTCCACTGTGTGCCTGTGAGAGTGACTGTGTTCTAATGTGTGTGAGGAAGCGATTGTCTTCCACTGTGTGTGTGAGAGAGAGACTGTGTTCCACTATGTGTGAGAGACTGTATTCCACTGTGTGTGTGTGTGAGAGAGAGAGAGAGAGACTGTTCCACTGTGTGCGTGTGAGAGTGACTGTTGTAATGTGTGTAAGAGATTGTGTTCCAGTGTGTGAGTGTGAGAGAGAATTCTGCTCTGTGTGTGAGAGAGTGTTCCATTCTCTGTGTGTGTGTGTGAGAGAGATTGTTCCGCTCTGTGTGTATGAGAGAGAGTGTTCCACTGTATGAGAGAGAGTGTTCCACTCTGTGTCTGTGTGTGTGTGTGTGAGAGAGAGAGAGATTGTTCCGCTCTGTGTGTATGAGAGAGAGAGTGTTCCACTCTGTGTGGGTGAGAGAGTGTTCCACAGTGTGAGTGTGAGAGAGAGTGTTCTGCTCTGTGTGCGTGTCTGAGTTTGTGTGAGAGATGCTGTTCCTCTGTGTGTGTGTGTGTCTGTCTGTCTGTCTGTCACTGTGCACAGGTGTCTGTGTGTGAGGGTGGTGCTGTTCTGTGCATGTCTGGTTTAACCCTTGGTTATGTTGGAAGCTAAGTTCAGCCTTGTTTGATTCGGGGCAGACAGGCAGAGATGCTGGTAGGGTGAGTGGTGTTGGCAAGTGTCATGCAGTGGGCATTTGCTCTAGCTTGGCATGATCACTTGTTACCTGATAGGACTCGGGCAGAGGAAGCTAGTTTGGGAATCCTACATTTGGAAGACATGGTTCCTACCCAGGACACTCCAATCCTGCACTTGCCAAACCTTGCCCCCACCCCCACCCTGCTGTATCACCTCCACTCCTTCCAGGGCCCCAAAAGTGGCCATGTTTGAAAGGCGGGAATGGGCAGTACACTCAGTACAGTGCCCGTCACACTGACCAGTTGCTTCACCTGGCATCCCCCAACTCCAGCCTGGGCATTCCCTGCTCTTCTCTCGAGGAAGCTGTTGGCGGTGGTGGTTATGCTGGAGGAAGTATGCCCTCCTGCTCCGCTACTCTGCAAAGCAGGAAGCGAGATACTCCTCTCAGAGAGGGAGGAAATGCAGGGATAACGGGGGACCACGAGAGTGGGACTGGGGAGTTGGAGGAAATTAAGTGGGGATAGATCAGAGAAAGACTGGATGTCTATTCCAAAATGCTGGGGGAACTCAGCAGGTCAGGCAGCATCTGTGGAGAGGAATAAACAGTCAACATTTCAAGCCAAGACCCTTCATCAGGATTGGTGATGACAGGACATCAATCTCAATGAAAGATCTTGGCCTGAAACATCAACTGTATATTCCCCGCCATAGGTGCTGCCTGGCCTGCTGAATTCCTCCAGCATTTTGTGTGTGTTGCTCTGGATTTCCAGCGTCTGCAGAACCTCTTGTGTTTACGAGACTGCCAATCCTGCCTACCTTGCTGTCCTTTGTCACATCCAGTATCCTTCCCCGACCCTCCCTGTCACCCACCCCTCCTCCCAGGGAGAACACTGGGACCCTCTTAAACATGAGGTTCTGCAGCCCAGATGTGCTCAGTTCGTGCAGCAACCTGTGCGTGTTGCTCTGGGAACCAACCGCCCCTTTTTGTTAAGGCCTGTCTCCCTCCTCGAACCAGGAACTACACCAAGGAACAGAAGTTCAGACTCGGTTGGTGGAGGGCAGAAAAGAAAACACTCCCATCCCTCTGACATGTAACAGATTCCAGGCTGACACTGCCCAGTAACTTCCTTTGCTCTTGAAGCAGATGGCAGGGGCTGTGTGTAACCAGTCGTGCTTTGGATGTCTGTCACTTGCAATGTCTTCAACTTCCTCCCCCACCCAATCCTCAGACTCCTGGGAAAAATCCAAATAAATCCTAAAATACATGCCCCCACCTTCCCACTCCACAATGCCATTAACCACCCATCTGACACCAAATGAGCTGCCAGGGGTGTGGGGGGGTGGTGACCCACAAGCATTTCCCTGTGCTCTTCCTCCAAGACCTGAGATAAATTTCTGATGGCTTGATTGCTTTAACCAACTTGCTTTTAGAGAAGGTTTAGCAAAATCTGTTTTATTAGAAAGGAAATGTGAGAAAACTCCAGACCAAATGCACAAGGACTGTTATTTAAAATATACGCAGTCATGTCAGTGTTTGAGAAACATGTATCTCTCTCTTTTTCTCTTGCTCTCTCTTTCTCTCGTTTGTCATTAATACTACACTGTTAAGCCTAGTCCCTTGACTGTGGTCTTCCCAAACACCTTTAGCACATTAATTCCTTTCTCCTCTCCCCCACCCACCTTGTTTCGTGTTAGAATTTTGGTTTTGAGCGGATTAATGTATCTTCCCCCCCCCCCCCACTTTATTTCTAGACTGATCAGGAAAATAAAAGTTCTTTAACCTGTCTTTTATTTGTTTGGTGTCGGAAGGGGTTGATGCGGGAGAAACTTTGGTTTATTTAACATGAGATCGATAAATTAAGGAGAGAGGGGATTAAAAAAAACAAAGGTTCTATTTTCTAAATGAAGTAGTGGGTTCTTTGTATTAAGAACAACCGAAACATACTGAGTTCACGGGAAAACCACGTGGTTTGTTAAGGAAAAAAAAAGAGGAGATTTGTATCATTTCAGTTACTGACTTGTCTGAATGTGTATCCGTATAAGTGACATGGATCCCCTACAACATATTTATTAAAAAAATCCAAACAAAGCAAAAAAACTGAAACGCTGGTTGCCTTGTTGCTGCTCTGGTGCCTTTGTCTTTGCTTCTTGTGTCTTCCTTCAGGCTCTCACCTTGCCCGGGGCGAGGAGAGGGACCTCGTGTTCTCCCACAGGCTCCTCCGCAGAGGAGCAGTCGCAACTGGAGGTGGGTAGGAGGGGAGTGCCGGTAATCTGTAGGTCCTCTCCTCGTTGAACCTCAGTTCATCTGCAGCAGCAAGACTTGTTGTAAAGCCTGGCTAAAGTTTATAGTCATTCATGTCCACTGCCAAAGGGAACAACGTACCTCTGGGCCATGGTGCATAGAACAAACACACAGTAATATTAGCACAAATAATAAGGTGCATTTTTACCACAGAAATTTAAAAGTAAACAGTATAACACTACTCATAAACACAAGAAAGTCTGCAGATGCTGGAAATCCAAAGCAACACACACAAAATGCTGGAGGAACTCACAGCAGGCCAGGCAGCATCTATGGAAATGAATAAGCAGTCGACATTTCGAGCGAGACCCATCTTCAGATCCTTGTTTCTTCACTTCCATAGATGCTGCCTGACCTGCTGTGAGTTCAGTATAACGCTACATACATGATGAGACCTAGGTGGTGGCAGGGAGTTCAGTAGTCTCCTGGCCTGGGGAAAGAAGCTGTTCCCATCCAAGCAGTCCTTGTTCTAGTGCTAAGGTACTTCTTGCCGGATGGCGTGGGAGTCAGTGATTCTAGAAACCTGTCCAGCACCTCGGCTCAACATTCAGCTGGTCCTGCCTGTCCACATTAGGCCCACATTCCTATCCATGTGCCTTCTAAACAATGTGATTGGATCTTCCCCTAACATTTTGCTTGGCAGCTGTTTCCATATCCCACTCGACCTCTGCATAGGGAAAAAGTTCAAATTAAGTTTATTATCAAAGTATGTAATGGCCACTTTATTAGTTACCTCCTGTACCTAATAAAGTTCCCACCTAATGTTTGTGGTCTTCTGCTGCTGTAGCCATTCCACTTCAAGGTTCACGTTGTACATTCAGAGATGCTCTTCTACCCAGCAATGCTGTAACATGGTTAGTTGAGTAACTGTCAGCTTGAACCAGCCTGGCCATTCTCCTCTGACTTCTCTCATTAATAAGCTGTTTTTTGCCCACAAAGCCACTGCTCACTTGATGTGTGAAAAACAAAAAAAAACACAATTCTCTATATTCTAGAGACTGTTGTGCATGTAAATCCCAGGAGATCAGTTTCTGAGGTACTCAAACCACGCCATCTGGCACCAACAATCATTCCACAATCAAAGTCACTTGGATCACATTTCTTCCCCATTCTGATGTACGGCTGGACAACAACTAAACCTCTTGACCATGTCTGCATGCTTTGATGTATTGAGTTGCTGGCACATGATTGGCTGATTAGATGTTTGCATTAATGAGTAGGTGTGCCTAATAAAATGGCCACTGAGTGTTTGTCACCAGATTCTACCTTGATATTCATTAAGTTGCTCCTCAGGAGCAATTTGCTTGTAATTCGAGCCCTTCAGTCCAGGTAACATCCTTGTAAATCTTTTCCAGCTCAAACACATGCTCCCTAGAGCTCTGTGACCAGATCTGCACCAATATCTTGTGTCCTTTGCCCGCATTAGGCCCATATCCCTCTTTTTATGCTGTGGACCAATACCATTAAGCAAAGGGTCCGTGGATCCCAGGTTGGGAACCCCTGCTCTAAACCTTTGCTGTCCATGTAACCTGTCCAAATGACATTTAAACATAAATGTCTCTCAATCTACAGCTTCCTCTGACACTCAAGATCCATATCCCCACTGCTCTCTTTCCCTTCACCTTAAAGCTGTGCCCTCTCCTTTAACACCCCACCACCCTGGGAGAAAAGATAGGAGAAGGTTCACGAGAATGATCCTGGGAACAAAAAAAGTTATGTAGAAGTTAAATGGCTCTGAACTTGCACTCGTTCAAGTTTAGAAGAGTAAGGGGAATCTCATTGAAACCTACTGAATATTGAAAGGCCTAGATGAAGTAGATGTGGTAAGGATGTTTCCTATAGTCAGGAGTCTAGGATCAGAGCGCACAGCCTCAGAACAGAGGGGTGTCTCTTTTGAACAGAGAGGAGAAATTTCTTTAGCCAGTGGGTGGTGAATCTGTGAAATTCGTTGCCATAGGCAGCTCTGGAGGCCAAGTCATTAGATGTATTTAAAGCAGAGATTGATAGAGTCTTGATTGGTAAGGGCGAAAGAGGTTACGGAGAGAAGGCAGGAGAATAGGGTTAAGAGGGAAACTAAATCGGCCGTGATTGAATGGCAGAGCAGATTTGTTGGGCTGAATGGCCCGATTCTGCTCCTACCTCTACCCTTCATGATTTTACAAACTTTTATAAGGTCACTCCTCAGCTAATGAAGGGAAAAACAACCCCAGCCTATCCATTCTCGTAGCTCAATCCCTCAGTCCTCAAATCTTCTCTGGCCTCTTGAGTTAATAGCAACCCTTGCTTTAGCTGGGCAATCACGGCTCTGCAGTGCTTCGATACAGTCTGCCCAGGATCTTGTACTGGTGTAACACAGAACATAGAAACACCACAGTACAAGCCCTTTGGCACACGAGGTTGTACCAACCCTTTAACCCTGAGATCTATCTAACCTTTTCTATATAGCCCTCCATTTTTTTCTAACATCCTTGTGCCTATCTATACATTTCTTAAATGTCCCTAATGTATCTGCCCCTACCATCACTCCTAGCAGGGTGTTTCATGTACGTACCACTCTCTGTGTAGAAGAAACTTATCTTTAAAACCCCCTCTGCACTTTCCTCCAATCACCTTAAAATTATGCCCCCTTATATTAGCCAATCCAGCCCTGGGAAAAAGTCTCTGGCTGTCCACTCGATCTATGTTTCTCATTGTCTTGTACATCTCTACCAAGTCACCTCTCATCCTCCATTGCTCCAAAGGCCTGAAAGCTTGACTTTTCATTTCCATAGATGCTTCCTGACCTCCTGATTTCCTCTGGTATCTTGTGTGTGTTGCTCTGGCTTTCCAGCATCTGCAGAATTTCATGAGTCTCTGACTATCTACTCAATCTATGCCGCTTATCTCGTACACTGCTAACAAATTACCTCTCGTCCTCTGTCGGTCCAAAGAGAAGAGCCCGAGCTTGCTCAAGCTATCATCATAGGACATGTTCTCTAATCCAGGCAGCATCCTGGTAAATCTCTTCACCCTCTCTAAAGCTTCCAAATCCTTCCTATAATGAGGCAACCAGAACTGAACAGTATTGTACTACGATAAGCTAAATAGACAGACACATCAAATCTGACTGTTTGAAAAGTATCACGAGTACAATCCAGCACGGAGATGACCGCTGATAACAGGATGCAGTGTAATGGTGATGAGTATCCACAGAACGATCAAGGCCACTTTGAAGAACTCAAAGCAGAAGGCCCACTGGGTCAATGTACAATAGTTTAAGCTTTCAAGAGGAGTAAAAACTTGGAGGGACGTACTAGTCAGTATCAGATTTACATGCAGCCCCAAACTGTGGGGTTGGAAACTGCAGGGCATGCAAATACTTACAAATCTCTAAGTGCATCCACGACAGAGCTTCTGGAAAGTGGGCCCAGATAGAGCAGAGAATAACTTCTGAACAGCAATAATTTGGTATATGCAATCCAGTGTAAACAATGTCATATTATATACACGGGGAGATGGGTAACACTAAGAACCAGTCTGACAGGGCACCTCAGTAATATTACAAGAGAAAACCATAACAGATATGTAATCTACTCCTTGGAAATCCTGGACCTGGAAGCTAACTTGAATTGGTCAAACCTCCTCAGAAAAGGAGCAGCGAGGAGATGGATTGAAAGACTACAAACTTATTCCTCAAACAGTCTAAACAAAGCCTAAAAAATTAGGCCAGAAGGTAAAACAGGGATTAAATTATTAAAATCACAGCAGGGGAAGAGTATGATTTACTTTCATCTAGTCGGGGGAACCCCCACACACCCACCCAGAATCAAAATTAAGGCAGTTGACAAATAAGGAAAGTACATCTTACTTTGGAAATGAAACCTAACAACTGGGCTTCAGAATATAACCACATTCGCCAAATGGTCAAACCTAAACAAAATAACAAGGTCTAAGAGTATGAATTATAACTTTATAATGACCAGGGAGAATAGATTCCTCTACCTATTAATTTGATCCAGATGGGGAAGCAGAACAGTTCTTGACACAGAAGAGATCACCGAAAACTTTGCAAAGTAGGGAAACTGGATCTTGCTGAAACTCAGGCACATCTCGCCTCCCCCACCCCACCCCACTCTGTCAGGACACACCCTGCCTGTCAAAACTGAAATTTCACAGCCCTCACCCCAACCTCCGAACACTAAACTCCACAACCCTCTCTGCTAAAATCTCTTAACCCTAATCCTAACGTCCAAAGGCCCACAGACCCCAACTAACCCGGACTGCAACCCCCCCCCCAAATGAGCTTACTTAACATCAGGTCCTATCATTCCCCACCTCCCCGTGGGGAGGCCTGCATCTGCATCTCCCAACCCTACCCCTAAACCTAACACCCACACCCTCATAAACCCAAGCTCTTTTCCCACCAGGGGGCCAAGTTCACCCCACATCACCACCAGTTCTGTTCCCCTACCCTCTTCCCACCCCACCTCTCTATTGCCCAAACCTACCCCAATTCCTGGCCCTTCCCTCCACATCCCAACAAGTTAGCACAAACCCCCAAATCACAGCACCCACTCCCTATGTTAAAACCCCTAACATTAGGCATAACCCCACCACCTTCACAAACCTGTAACCTTAAACTCTAAAATAGATTTAGTGAGGAGGAAGATCCCAGTAAAGGCAAGTGGGAGTCTTGTGTGGTCTAACTAGGATGTTACAAAGCTGCACATTACCCCAACAAAAAGAAGAAATAATAAATAAATATCCTGAACTGATGAATAGTCCTTGAAAGTGAGTCGAAAGATTGTGGGAACATTTCAGGGATGGGGCAAATGAAATTGAGTGAAGTTATCCCCTTTGGTTCAGGAGCCCGAAGGTTGAGGGGTAACAACTGTTCCTGAAACCGGCGGTATGGGTCCTGAGGCTCCTGTACCTTCTTCCTGATGGCAGCAGGCCTGAGTGGTGGGGGTCCCTGATGATGGATGCGACAACGCTACACTTAGATGTGCTCAGTGGTGGGGAGGGCTTTACCCGTGGTAAACTGAGTGGTAGCCCCCACTTCCCGTAGGATTTTCCGTTCTGTGATGCAGCCAGACAATATACTCCGGACTACACGCTTATAGAAGTTTGTCAAAGTTTCGAATCTTTACTAATTCCTAAGGAAGTAGAGGTGCTACCGTGCATAATTACTTCATGATTAGGTACTGGACCCAGGACAGGCCCTCTGAAATAACACTGGGGAATAATAACAATCTCTCCCCTCCCTTCACTTCACAGTGGCCACGCAGCCCCAAATCAGCTCTGCCCCCCTCCTCCACACACACTCAGGGAGGGTGGGGGGAGCAATCTACAGTGGCCAATTAACCCACCAACCCCGCGCGTTCACTGGGGTGTGGGAGGCGCCCGGGAAGAAATCCACGCGGTCACGGGAAGAAAAGGTAAATTCCACGCGCGTCAGAAATGGGGATTGAACCTGTGTCTCCGGCGCACGGAGACAGCGGCTCTACCCACTGCAAACGCAAAAGCTTCTGCCGATGCTGGAAATCTTATACTGTAACGCACACAACCGACTGGAGGAACTCGGTGGGCCTGGCAGCATCTGTATCGGCTCCCCCTGCTACACTTTGCCGCCGTCGTCCGCGCAGTCGACCCTCCATTTATAGCAGTCCTGCCGTGTAAAGAGCAGATTTTGAAGTCGGGTTTATTGTTATCTGTACAGGTGCGATGAAAAACTTAACCGCAGCGGCGGCACAGGCACATAGTATCAGAAGCACTCCATTCACCGAAAAATATAAATTATATACACTTCTTTTACAAAAAGGAGCACAAGTAAATAAAATAGTCAATTTTAGAGCTACGTGAGGCAGTGATAGGGTTGTGCCGATTGATTCAAGAATCGAATGGTTGATGCTGTTCTTGAACCGAGTGGTGTGGGACTTCGGACTTCTGTACCTCCTGCCCGATGGGAGCTGCGAGACGCCCTGCCCGGACGGCGGGGATCTCTGATGATGGACGTTCCCCTTTTGAGGCAGTGCCTCCTGTGGATAGAGCCGATGGTGAGGAGGGATGAGCCCGTGAGGTACTGGACAGAGATCCGCTACTCTCAGTCCTGAATTGACGAACCAGTCTGGATATTTTCAACAGTACCCCGGGGGAAAGAAGTTTCAGTGTGTTCGATAACAAGCCGAACCTCCTCAAACTCCTAAACAGGTAAAGACGCTGGTGCACTTGCTGTGTGATTTCATCTACATAGATACACAGATAGATACATAGACTTTATTGATCCCGAGGGAAATTGGGTTTCGTTACAGCCGCACCAACCAAGAATAGAGTGTAAATATAGCAATACAAAAACCACAAACAATCAAACAACAAAATGCAAACTATGCCAGATGGAAAAAAGTCCAGGACCAGTCTATTGGCTCAGGGTGTCTGACCCTCCACGGGAGGAGCTGCAACTTCGATGGCCACAGGCAGGAACGACCTCCCGTGCCGCCCAGTGTTGTATCTCCGTGGAATATGGCCGAAGTCTGGGTGAAGGACAGGTCTTCCGATATGTTAAGACCATAAGACAGAATTAGGCCATTTGGCCCATCAAATCTTTTCTGCCATCCCATCATTCCATCAACCCCATTCTCCTGACTTGTCCCCAAAACATTTGACACTCTTACTAATCAAGAACCTATCAACCTCTGCTTTAAGGGTATAAAAATGGCTTGGCATTCACCGCCGTTTTTGGCAATGAATTGGTCACATTCACATACCTCTGACGAAAGAAATTCCTCCTCATCTCTATTCTAAAGGGAGGTCCCTCTATTTGGAGGCTGTGCCCTCCGGTCCTGGACTCCCCCACTATGGGAAGCATCTTCTCCATGTCCTCCCTATCTCGGCCTTTCAGTATTCGACAGGTTTCCATGATTTCCCCTCCTCGTTCTTGTGAACTCCAGCGAGTGTAGTTCAGAGCCATCGCTTGTTAGGAGCGGTTGTCCAGGGTTAACTCAACTTTTCCTCTCTCGGAAGCCCGTTGCTGATCACTTACTGAAACGTTTCCTCGCTTAGTTGAAAGTAACTTTGTTATCAAAGTACTCCTGTGTCACCATGTACCACCCTGGGATTCGTTTTCTTGCAGGCATTCACGGGAAAATAGAGAAATGCAGCAGAATGTATTGTTACGTACCCCGTAACGAGTTAAAGAACCAGCAGAAATGGAAATCACCCTGGATCCTGGTATTGCTATTTTCTGAAGCTCGTTTGTTAGTAACTACGCAATACAGTAGTAAAAATTCAGATAAATGATTATAATCTTTTCAACTGATGCTGACTGACCTGCTGAGTTCCTCCAGCGCGTTGTGAGTGTTCCTTCGACAACAGCATCTGCAGATTATTTTGTGTTTACGATTATATATATAAGTGTGGAAATATAACAAAACAAGTTTCTTCAAGCCTAGGGGGTAAATGGATACAGTCTTACGGTGATGGGTAAATGAAATCAGTTCAGTTCCTGGTATTGAGTTGAGTAGTGTTGGAGAGAGAGAGGTGTTGTGGTTGTCCGGGTAAGCCGATGCCGTCCTCCAAAACTTCCACGTTAGCCAAACTGGACCAACTTAAGAGCACCGTCTACCAACCCAGGCAAAGGTTAAACACACTGCTAGACTCCTCAGGGCCGCTGTTTCACGCACCAATAATCACAGATCGATCCTTAGTCCCACACTCCTGGACAGGATAATGGTAGCTTCACCACACCTTAGTGCGTCTGCGTGTCCTGTGAAACAGGCAACTACGCTGGTTTAAATACTGTTGTGCTGAACACCGGCCGTCCATCAAGTAGCTCCTCCCCTCTCTCTCTGTAGGAACTCAGAAGCTGGCAGTGACCTTGCAGAAATCCCAAACAACTTGTGAGCAGTCTTCGCCCCTCTCTCTCTCTCTCTCTCTGTAACAAGCTGTTTGTGCTGTACAGCTGCACGCTCTCTCTCTCTTTTTAAAGGCACAGTCCATAATGAATAACTCAGGATATCGTCACAGTGTGAAAACTTGTACATACGCAAAGACTGACAAACGACCACTGTGCAAAGGAGGCTAAACTGTGGAAATAATGTTTTGATCAAAATAAACTTTATTCATAATTGAAAAAAACTATTTACAAGAATAAACTATGCAATGCCTGTCCGTTCTTTACATTCATAGTCAACACTTTCAGTACTGTCCTATTCCGCTCATCACTCCGGTGGCTCCCTGGGGTAAACTATCACAATAATTGAGGTGCTTCCTCGCTCAACCCGGCCCCCAGAGCCCGACACTGTGGTCCTTCCCCACCGAGCCTCAGTGACACGCCCCCCCCACCCCGCCTGCAGCATTCCTCCACCGGCATCCAGATGCGCCGGCAGACGAGCAGATTCCGGTCAGACCGAAGGGCGTCTTTCACCGACATGACGATCTGCCAGCAGCACCTGAGTCCCTGGGAGGCCCTCAGTTACTCGGGGCCGACCGCGGACTTTACGTGCCGGCTGTCTACGTGATACGGAAGCCAGGACAGTGCGTTATGGGTTTAACCCGTGCAGCGGGCTCCCCCTCTCCACGCAGCTGATGGATCCAAAAGAACATCATCACCGATGCGGTTTGGGACCAGCGGCATGGCAAGAATTTGCCAGTCAGTGTTGAACTCGGCTTTAGACAATCCGGCCCCGGATTTTCCCCTCAGGGTTTACTCCCGAAGCCTTCCCCGTGAGTGAGTACAGCGGAGGTTTGAGATGAGAGTTTTCCTTCTCCTAAATGAGCTGCCAACCATGGCTGATGAGCCCCATTCTGCGTTTATGGCGGCAGTAACCCGCCTTCTGACCCTTGTCCTGTCAGTAGAAACGGTTCTGCCGGGTTTAGTAGATAAACCACACGTGAAGGCCAGGAGCTGGACTTGGTTGTCAGAGGCTATTTGAGACGCACGCCATTGGGAGCATTTAATAGGTAGCGGGAGCTAATCCCCACCATCTCTCCCGGCTGTAACGAACTTAAGAAACCATGTCCTGGGAAACAGCCCGTAGGTCAGAGTCCTCTGTCACGCAGCTGCTCTGGGTGAGCCACGACACAAGCCCGTGCATTTTCTCCACACTGTCCTCACCAAGCCGACAGTGCGCAGAGAGGCGAGCGACCCACCGTTTCCCCAGTACAGTCATGCTGCGGGCAGCGCACGCTGGGAGTGTTGCTCCGGACACACAGGACCCCCTCCCCTCTCTCACCGTCAGCCAGGTGAGGCCACGGCCCCTGGTCTGGATAGTCTACCACCCTACTGTGTCCATCGAGTCCCTCTCCTTCTCCCGCAGAGTCATTCCGTGCTAACCACCGGCTGCCGGACTTGTGGTGACAGTAGATGATTCGGAAGAACCTTACTAGGAGGACAGGTCGTGCGGAACCGTCCAGCTGACGGGGGCGTTGTGCGGCACCGGGGCCAAACGATACCGGGGACTGTTATAGTATCTCAGCGCATGGCGGGACTTGGCGTCTGCACATTGTATGTTTGTTTGTTTAGGGAAACAGCGCCGAGTAAACACTTCCGGCCCTTCAAACCCGATTACCCCCTAACCTAATTACAGGTCAATTTACCAATTAACTTACCCGGTACGTCTTTGGAGTGTAGGAGGAAGGCAGAGCGTCCCACGGGGAGGACGTACGGACTGCTTGCAGGACGGCGCTGGGAATTAAGTCTGAGCTCAGCACGCCGTGAGCGCTAATAACGCAAAACCCACACACAGTCTAACGCAGCCACACACGAAGGTGGGGGGGGGGGGGAAATTGGGTACTTTTCCCCCTTTTATCCAGGGACGTGCATTGTGACCCGTCTGACTCGCTCCGCCTTGGATCCCCAGATGAACTTGATTCCCAGGCTGGAGGAACGGCAGACGGGCCACGCCTGCGCCAAGTGCAGCAGCTCTGAGAGCACCTCACACCCGATGACCAGGTTCTTCAACCCCACCAATTTCTGTTTTACCCTCCCGGTCTGCTCCGGCCAATTCTTGTCGCACCTCCGAACCAGGTCCCCAGCACCTTCCTGATGGGGAAGAGGACTCTGGCTCGGTCGCGCCAGCTGCCGAAGAGCACGTCCGCACTTTTCGTGCGGTTGACCCTGGCCCCTGATGTCAACCCAAACTGATCACAGATGCTGATCAATCTGCACAGCAACATTGGATCCGAGCAGAAAACGGCGAATTCATCCACGCACAGGGAGGTTTTCACTTGCGTCCTTCCGCTGCCTGGCAGCGTCACCCACATAGAAATTTACAGCACATTACAGGCCTTTCGGCCCACAATATTGTGCTAACCATGTAACCTACTCTAGAAACTGCCTAGAATTTCCCTAGCGCATAGCCCTCCATTTTTCTAAGCTCCATGTACCTACATAAAGGCTCTTAAAAGACGCTATTGTATCCGCTTCCACCACCGCCACCAGCAGAGCATTCCACACACCCACCACTCTCTGTGTGAAAAACTTACCCCTGACCTAGTTTCAAGCACCTTAAAACTATGCCCCTTGTGTTAGCCATTTCAGCCCTGGGAAAAAAGCCTCTGACTATCCACTCGATCAATGTCTCTCATCATCTCTATCAGGTCACCTCTCATCCTCTGTCGCTCCAAGGAGAAAAGGCCAAGTGCAGTCAACCTATCCTCATAAGGCATGTCCTCTATTCCAGGCAACATCCTTGTAAATCTCCTCTGCACTCTCTCTGTAGTATCCACATCCTTCCTGTAGTGAGGTGACCAGAACTGAACTGAGTACTCCAATTGGGATCTGACCAAGGTCTTACATAGCTGTAACATTACCTCATGGTCTTGAACTCAAACCCGTGGTTGATGAATGCCAACACAACATACACCTTCTTAACAACACTGTCAACTTGTGCAGCAGCTTTGAACTTCCCAAGAACACGGACACCAAGATCATCCACACTGCCAAGAGTCTTACCATTTATATTATATTCTGTCTTCAAATTGGACCTACCAAAATTAACCACTTCACACTTATCTGAATTGAAGTCCATTTGCCACTTCTCAGCCCAGTTCTGCATCCTATCGATGTTCCACTGTAACCTCTGGCAGCCCTCCAGACTATACACAACACCCCCAGCCTTTGTGTCATCAGCAAACTTACTAACCCACCCTTCTACTTCCTCATCCAGGTCATTTATAAAAATCACAAAGAGAACAGATCCCTGTGGAACACCGCTGGTCACCGACCTCCACGTAAAATACAAACCTTCTACAGCCACCCTTTGCCTTCTGTGGGCAAGCCAATTCTGGATCCACAAAGCAAGGTCTCCTTGGATCCCATGCCTCCTTACTTTCTGAAGGAGCCTTGCATGGGGAACCTTATCAAATGCCTTACTGAAATCCATATACACTACATCCACTGCTCCACCTTCATCAATGTTAATGTTCTCATCCTTCCTGATGGCTTCAGCAAAAGGTTCTGAACAGCACACAAAATAGACATGGGAGAGTGGGCAGCCCTGCCTGACTCCAGACTTGACGATGAAGCTATGTTTCCCAACCATTGATTCAGACTGAACTACAAATATCCGTGTAGAGCAGTCAGATCCAATTCCCAATTCCTTCCCCAAATCCCATTTTGGGGAGTACGTCCATCAGATAAATGTCTGATTTTCTGCTGAAGGCTTTCTCCTGGTCCAGACTGTCTAGGCAGGCACCCACCCCTCTGATCTTCACAAAGGCGATGGTATCACTGAGCCGCACAAGGCTGTCAAAGATCTTCCTGCCAGGTCCAACACAGGTTTCATCTGAGTGGGTCACCTCTTCCAGAGCATGTTTGATCATGTTGACGATGATCTCCTAGTCTAAGATATAGGAGCAGCATCGGGCCATTCAGCCCATCGAGTCTACTCTACCATTTCATCATGACCGATCCATTTCCCCCTCAACCCCATTCTCCTGCCTTTTACACCTTTACTAATCAAGAATCTATCAACGTCAGCCTTAAACACACCGAATGACCTTTCCTCCACAGCCTCCTGTGGAGTCACCACCCACTGGCTAAAGAAATTCCCCTCATCTCTGCTCCTCTATTCTGAGGCTGTGCTGTCTGGTCCTAAGTCACCCCACATCCTCTCGACATCCATTCTACCGAGGCCTTTCAACATTCGATAGGTTTCAATGACATCTCTCCCCCATTTTTCTGAATTCCAGCAAGTACAGGCTCACAGCCATCAATCGCTCCTCATAAGATGAGCTTTTCATTCCTGCAATCATTCTCATGAATCTCCTCTGGATTTTCTCCAATGTCAGCACATTTTCTCTTAAATAAGGGGCCCAAAACTGCTCGTGATGCCAAGTGAGGCCTTAGCGTTACATATTTGCTTTTATATTCTAGTCCTCTGGAATTGAATGCTGAAATTGCATTTGTCTTCCTTACCACTGACTCAACCCACAAATTAACCCTTATTACTTGGATTTTTGAATTTTCTGCCTGTTACAAAATAGTCTCTGCTTTTATTCCTTCTTCCAAAGTGCATAACCATTCACTTCCTGACACTGTATTCCATTTGCCACTTCTTTGCCCATTCTTGTAACTTGACTAAGTCCTTCTGTATTTTCCCTGCTTCCTCAAAACTGCCTGTCCCTCCACCTATCTGCAGACTGGGCCACAAAGCCATCAATCCATCATCCAAATCATTGGCATATAATCGGTCCCAACACCAACTCCTGTGGAACACCACTATTCACTGACACCGAAAGGGAAAAGGCTCCCTTTATTCCCATTCCTTGCCTCCTGCCAATCAGCCAATCCCTATCCATGCTAATATCTTTCCTGTAATACCACTGGCACTTATCAAGACGTGCAGCATCTTGTCAAACACCTTCTGAAAATCCAAGTACACAATATCCACTGATTCTCCTTTGTCTGCCCCGCTTGTTATTTCCTCAAAGAATTCCAATGGATTTGTCAGGCAAGATTTTCCCTGAGGGAAACCGTTGACTTTGGCCTATTTTGACATGTACCTCCGAAACAACAGCGTTAACAATCGACTCCAGCATTTTCCCAACCACTGAGGTCGGGTTAACTTGCCAAAAGAGTCATAGAAAAGTACAGCACAGAAACAGGCCCTTCGACCCATCTAGTCAATGCCAAACCATTTAAACTTCCAATTTCTAACTGTGCTACAATATCATTCCCCTTATTCCATATGCCATGTGCATTCAAATATAATATCTTCGGTCCTGTATTCGTCACCCTTTTCGATTTTGACCCCCTGTCACACTGCAACTCATCCCACTGACAGCAATTTTGCCCCATTGCCTGCCTCTCCTTCCAGACAGTCTCACTGCACCACTGGCTCTGCTTGTCACAACCAGCGATTCGGCAGCGCAGTGGACACGGCAATCGCGCTTGTGAATTTGCATGTGTCAGCCGATTATTATCGAATCGTGATAGTATTTAACTCCATACTTGTGGTCGTCGTGCTTGTTGAGACTTGGACAGAGCAGAACAACACTTCGCTTTTGTGTTCATCAGCCTTGCATGAGATATTGGACTGTCAATTCGACTAACTCTGAAGATTAGCGGCATTCGTTTAATAATTAGGTGTTTTTTTCAGCCGCAGTGTAGGGTTCATTTCCAGTTTGAGAGTTTTAGTTAACGGCCCTGTTTGGCCTAGCGTTTATAGTTTTATTTTCCCTTTAACTCTATTCGCAATAAAGTTTTGTGAACTCTCTCACTCCGCACTTGGGCCGTATCCGAACCCGGTGACACCAACAGCCTTTATCCCCAGCTCTATCACTCCATTTCCCACTCCCCTGCTAAACTAGTTTACACCCTCTACATTCAACGGTCTCCAGTTCCTGATGTCACCCCTCTCCTCCTCCTTGTAGACGAGGGTAACGATGCCCTTCCTTATGGAGTCTGACATGCTGCCAAGCAGAAACACATCATTGTACACTTTCAGCAGGTCTGGGCTCATCCTGTCCCACAGACCCAAGTAGAACTCAGCTGGAAGTCCACAAAGACGAGATTCTGCGGGTGCCGGAAGTCCAGAACAACTCCCACAAAGTGCTGGAGGAACACAGCAGGTCAGGCAGCATCGATGGAAATGAATCAAGTCAACGTCTCGGGCCGAGGGCCTTCATCAGGACAAACTCCCGTCGCTTCTGGAAGTTTATTGATTAAAATGTAAGTAAATAATACCGAGAAGATGAGCTGGAGAGTCCTTGAAAGTGAGCCTGTAGGTTGTGGAATCAGTTCAGAGTTGGGGTGAGGGAAGTTATCCACACTGGTGCAGGAGTCTGATGATTGAAGGGTAGTAACTGTTCCTGAACCTGGAGGCGTGGGACCTGAGGCTCCCACAAATTTCTCGCATGGCTGTTCCATCGTGGCTGATTTACTTGCAACCCCACCCTCCTGCCTTCTGCCTGCAATCCTTAGCCTACTTAAATGCACAAGGCGGGTCCTTGCGCAGAACACCCTGAAGGTCAATTTGCAGGTTTGAGTCAGTGGTGAGGAAGGCAAATGCCATGTTAGCATTCATTTCAAGAGGTCTAGAATACAAGAGCAGGGATGTGATGCTGAGGCTTTATAAGGCACGGGTGAGGCCTCACCTTGAGTATTGTGAACAGTTTTGGGCCCCTCATCTTAGAAAAGATATGCAGGCATTGGAGAGGGTCCAGAAGAGGTTCACAAGGATAATTCCAGGAATGAAAGGGTTATCGTACGAGGAATGTTTGATGACCCTGGGTCTGTACTCACTGGAATTCAGAAGGATGAGGGAGGATCTCGTTGAAATCTTTCGAATGTTGAAAGGTCTAGACAGTCGATGTGGAATGGATGTTTCCCATGGTGGGGGAGTCTAGGACAAGAGGGCACAGCCCCAGGATAGAGGGGCGCCCTTTCAAAACAGAGATGCAGAGAAATTTCTTTAGGCAGAGGGTGGTGAATTTGTGGAATTTGTTAACACAGGCAGCTGTGGAGCCCAGGCCATTGCGTACATTTAAGGCAGACCTTGACTGGACACGGCACCAAAGGTTACAGGCTGGGGAGTGGGGCTGAGGAGGAGAAAAGGAAAGGATAAGCCATGATTGAACGGCGGAGCAGACTCGATGGGCCAAATAGCCTAATTTTCGCTCCTATGTCTTATCAATTAAGAACCCACCAATCCCTGCCTTAAATATGCTGAGTGACGGTTTCCACTAGCCTCTGCGGCAACAAATCCCACAAATCATGCTCTGGTTGAAGAAATTCCTCCCCCTCTCTGTTCTAAAGGGGCGTCTCTCTATTCTGAGACTGTGCCCTCTGGTCCTAGACTCCCCCACCGGTGGAAACATCCTGTCCAGCTGGTAGAAATGCTGAGGCAGTGAGAGGTGGGGACCGAGCCCATGGAGGTTCGGGAGTCGAACGCAATTACGGCGCCAGCACCCGAGTTCAATTCCTGTCGCTGCCTGTAAGGTGTTTACACATTCTCCCCGGGTCTGTGTGAGTTTCGTCCGGGTGCTCCGGTTTCGCCCCACGGGTTAGTCACGTATGTGTCACTGGATGGTGCTGACTCCCGGGGCCGTAAAGGCTGGTGAATTCGCTGTGCATTTCTAAATAAATAATTTAAACTTGTAGATTGATATATAATAAATTTAAGATTGGAGATTCGAGTTTCGTGGTCACGCGTACTCCAAAATACGCAGCCAAATGCATCGTTTGCATTAACACAATCTACACACCGCGGCTGTGCTGGGGCAGACTTCAAGTGTCACTGCGCATTTAAAACAACAGCAGAGTGGAGAATACAGTGTAACAGCGACACAGAAAGTGCAGCGCAGGAAAACGACAAGGCGCCAAACCATAACGAGGTAGATTAGCAGGTCAAGAGTCCCAATTTATTGCACGAGGGAGTTCTTTAATAGCCGGACAGACTTTCGTATCTTCTGCCCCATGGGAGAGAGGAGAGAGAAAATGTGTGTGTGTGTGAGATGAAAGTCTGAATAGTCAACTGTTCACTCGTTTCCATAGATGCTGCCCAAACCGCCGAGTTCCTCCAGCATTTTGCGTGAGTTACACAAACGGAAAATCTAATTTAGAAATCGTGTGTCTATTTAGTGCGGCTGGGATTAGGGCTGCAGTTTCCACCAGCCGAAGCATCTAATTTATTTTTAACAACCCAAAGGACATCCTTTTTCTTAGACATTTGCACAGATCGGCATGTTAATGTAAAACTTTGACAAACAGTGGGGAGTATTCTGACTGGCTGCCTCGCGGCCCGGTATGGAAACACCAATGCCCAGGAATGGAAGCGCCTTACAAAAACGTAGTGAATACAGCCCAGTCCATCACAGGCAAAGCCCCCCGCCCCCCGCCCCCCAACGTCCCCCCACAACACACACAAATTGCTGCAGGAACTCAGCAGGCCAGGCGGCACCTGAGAAAATAGTACAGACGACGTTTCGGGCCGAGACCCCTCGGCAACCCTCCCCACCGCTGAGCACATCCACAAGGAGCGTTGCCACAAGAAAGCAGCGTCCGTGATCAGGAAGCCCCCATCGCCCAGGCCATGCCCCCTTCTCACTGCTACCATCGAGAAAGAGACACAGGAGCCTCAGGTGCCACACCATCAGGTTCAGGAACAGTAATTACCCTTCAACCATCAGGCTCCTGAACCAACTTCACTCTCCTCAACACTGAACTGATTGCACAACCTAAAGACTCTGTTTCAAATAACAACAGGAATTCTGCAGATGCTGGAAATTCAAGCAACACACATCAAAGTTGCTGGTGAACGCAGCAGGCCAGGCAGCATCTCTAGGAAGAGGTACAGTCGACGTTTCAGTCCGAGACCCTTCATCAGGACTAACTGAAGGAAGGGTTAGTAAGAGATTTGAAAGTGGGAGGGGGAGGGGGAGATCCAAAATGATAGGAGAAGACGGGAGGGGGAGGGATGGAGCCAAGGGCTGGACAGGTGATTGGCAAAAGGGATATGAGAGGATCATGGGACAGGACAGGAGATGAAGCCGCACTCAGGTTGGAGGAAAAACACCTTATATTCCGTCTGGGTAGGCTCCAACCTGATGGCATGAACATTGACTTCTCTAACTTCCGCTAATGCCCCACCTTCCCCTCGTACCCCATCCGTTATTTATTTTTATACACACATTCTTTTTCTCTCTCTCCTTTTTCTCCCTCTGTCCCTCTGACTATACCCCTTGCCCATCCTCTGGGTTTCCCCCCCTCCCCCTTTTCTTTCTCCCTGGGCCTCCTGTCCCATGATCCTCTCATATCACTTTTGCCAATCACCTGTCCAGCTCTTGGCTCCATCCCTCCCCCTCCTGTCTTCTCCTATCATTTCGGATCTCCCCACCCCCTCCCACTTTCAAATCTCTTACTAACCCTTCCTTCAGTTAGTCCTGACGAAGGGTCTCGACCTGAAACGTCGACTGTACCTCTTCCTAGAGATGCTGCCCGGCCTGCTGCGTTCACCAGCAACTTTCATGTGTGTTGTTTCAAGTAACAACTCGTGTTCTCAAGTTAGTTCGTTATCTGTCTGTTTATTTATTGTCTTCTTTTTCACGTTGGGTGATTGTCAGTAGTTATGTGTAGCTTTTTCTTTGATTCTATTGTATTTCTTTGTTCTACAGTGTTTGCCCGCTAGAAAATGTATCTCAGGGTTTTGATAATAAATTTCCTTTATAATGTGGATCTTTACGAGCCAACACCGAGACGTCAGTGAACCAGAGGGCGGAGGGAATGCGCTGCGCGGTTGCGTCAGCGGGGACGTCGCTCACGTGACTGTGAGACCTCGCCGGATACAGCGGGGAGAGCTTCCGGTCGGGAACCCGCTCTATCCCGAGTGCGGGGCCGGGCATGGGCGAAGACAGCAGCCCCGTCAGCGTCATTCTGGTCAGCTCGGGCAGCAGGGGCAACAAGCTGCTCTTCAGATACCCCTTCCAGCGGCACCGGCGGCAGCAGGGCGAGCAGACCAGTGAGTGGCGCTCCCAGGGCCGAGGGAGCGCCCCGCTTGGGGGGTGGGGAAGGAAGAGTTGAGAGGAGTGCCCTGCTCGGGGGAGGGAGCACCCGACTGTGGGAGAGGGAGAGCTACGCTCAGTGGAGGGAGCGCCTCGCTGGGGGGTGGGGAAAGGGAGAGTTGGGAGGAGCGCCCTGCTCGGGGGAGGGAGCACCCGACTGTTTGGGAGGAGAGCTACGCTCAGTGGAGGGAGCGCCCCGCTTTGGGTGTGGGGAAGGAAGAGTTGAGAGGAGCGCCCGACTGTGGGAGAGAGAGAGCTACGCTCAGTGGAGGGAGCGCCTTGCTTTGGGGGTGGGGGTGGGAAAGGAAGAGTTAGGAGGAGCGCCCTGCTCGGGGGAGGGAGCCCCGACTGTGGGGGAGGAGAGCTACGCTCAGTGGAGGGAGTGCCTGACCATTGGAGAGGGAGAGCTATCTTGCTGCCTGGGGGTGGTGGGGGGAGTGTGGCTCCACTATGGGAGAGGAATTACTGAGCAAGTGGGCAGGCGAACCAGGGCTGGTGATAAAGGAACGTCGCGTGAGGGAGGGAGGGGTGCTGGTGTTGATAAACACAGTACAGGCCCTTCAGCCCACAATGTTGTGCTGACTTTTTGACCAATTCCAAGATCAATCAAACTCTTCCTGTCCACAACAGGCCTCCATTTTCTATGTCCCTAATGGTTCTGCCTCTACCACAGTCCCTGGTGTGTTTTATATATAACTTCTGACATCACCTCCTCACCCCCTATAATCACCTTAAAAGTATGCCCCCTTTTATCAGCCATTTCCCATCTGCGAAGAAGTCTCTGGATCGCCACTCAATCTGATAGTCATAGTCATACTTTATTGATCCTGAGGGAAACTGGTTTTCCTTACAGTTGCACCATAGATAATTAAATAGTAATAAAACCATAAATAATTAAATAGTAATATGTAAATTATGCCAGGAAATAAGTCCAGGATCAGCCTATTGGCTCAGGGTGTCTGACCCTCCAAGGGAGGAGTTGTAAAGTTTGTTGGCCACAGGCAGGAATGACTTCCTATGACGCTCTGTGTTGCATCTCAGTGGAATGAGTCTCTGGCTGAATGTACTCCTGTGCCCAACCAGTACATTATGTAGTGGATGGGAGACATTGTCCAAGATGGCATGCAACTTGGACAGCATCCTCTTTTCAGACACCACCGTCAGAGAGTCCAGTTCCATCCCCCCAACATCACTGGCCTTACGAATGAGTTTGTTGATTCTGTTGGTGTCTGCTACCCTCAGCCTGCTGCCCCAGCACACAACAGCAAACATGATAGCACTGGCCACTACAGACTCGTAGAACATCCTCAGCATCGTCCGGCAGATGTTAAAGGACCTCAGTCTCCTCAGGAAATAGAGACGGCTCTGACCCTCCTTGTAGACAGCCTCAGTGTTCTTTGACCAGTCCAGTTTATTGTCGATTTGTATCCTCAGGTATTTGTAATCCTCCACCATGTCCACACTGATCCCCTGGATGGAAACAGGGGTCACAGGTGCCTTAGCCCTTCTCAGGTCTACCACCAGCTCCTTAGTCTTTTCCACACTGAGCTGCAGATAATTCTGCTCACACCATGTGACAAAGTTTCCTACCGTAGCCCTGTACTCTGCCTCATCTCCCTTGCTGATGCATCCAACTATGGCAGAGTCATCCGAAAACTTCTGAAGATGACAAGACTCTGTGCAGTAGTTGAAGTCCGAGGTGTAGATGGTGAAGAGAAAGGGAGACCAGACAGTCCCCTGTGGAGCCCCAGTGCTGCTGATCACTCTGTCGGACACACAGTGTTGCAAGCACACTGTGGTCTGCCAGTCAGGTAATCAAGAATCCATGACACCAGAGAAGGATCCACCTGCATCGCTGTCAGCTTCTCCCCCAGCAGAGCAGGGTGGATGGTGTTGAAGGCACTGGAGAAGTCAAAAAACATGACCCTCACAGTGCTCGCTGGCTTGTCTGGGTGGGCGTAGACACGGTTCAGCAGGTAGACCTATGCCTCTATACACCCTTCTTCCTCCTTTGCTCCAAAGTGAAAAGCCCTATTTTGCTCGACCTATAAGACGTGCAAATCCAGGCAGCATCCTGGAAAATCTCCTCTGCACCCTCTCAAAAGCTTCCGCATCCTTCGAATAATGAGGTGACCAGAACTGAACACAATTCTCCAAGTGTGGTCTGACCAGGGTTTTATAGAGCTTTTATAGAGCTCTTGAACAAAATCCACTGACCAATGAAGGCCAACACACCATATCCTTTCTTAACTGCCCTGCCAACTGTGAGGGATCTGTGGACCTCAAGATCCCTCTGTTCTAAGAATCCTTCCATTCCGCCTTCAAATTAAACCTTCCAAGTGAATGACTTCACTCTTCCCTAAGTTCAACTCCACCTGCCGCTTCTCAGAGCAGCTGTACATCTCGTTGTAGCCTACAACAACCTTCCACACTCTCCATAGCCCCACCCAGCAACCTTGCAGATGTACTAACCCACCCTTCCACTTCCTCATCCAAGTCACTGGGAGTCCCAGATCAGATCCTTGTGGACCTCCACTGGTCAGTGATCTCCGTCTACAACCATCCTCTGCCTTCTCCGGGTAAGACAATTCCGAATCTACCCAGCCAGGTTTCCTGACTTTCTGAATGATGGTGATCAGATTAGATTATGAGGACACACAGTCCTCTTTTATTGTCATTTAGTAATGCATGCATTAAGAAATAATACAATTTGTTCCTCCAGAATGATATCACAGAAACATAAGATAAACCAAGACTAAAAAAAAAACTGACAAAAACCACATAATTTTAATATTTGGCTACAACAGTGCAAAGCAATACCGTAATTTGATGAAGAACAGACCATGGGCACGGTGATGAGGGAGCGCTGTGTGCTTGAACAGAGGAGGAGGAGTTGTGTTATTTGTGTTGTTTTACGTAGTTCAGTGTAGATTTTGTATTGTTCATGCAGCACCATGGTCCTGAAAAACGTCGTCTCGTTTTTACTGTACTGTACCAGCAGTTATGGTGGAAATGACAATAAAAAGTGACTTGACTTGACTTGGAGGAGGCACCAAGGAATCAGTGACAACATCACTGTTAACAGCAGAGTGGGAGGTGGGACAGTCCTCCTTCACCATTGCTCTGCTGGAGGGGTGGCACTGCACCCAACCCCAAAATTTGTAGCGTTCTCCAACCCCTCCATCCCGACTTCCCTCTCTGTCATGGTCATTATCTTCTGACTTGCGCAGAAGGCCCACAACAGATCTGTGTCCACCTTTGGGACAAGGCTGACGTTGTTCTGCAATACTCAACCTTTCTTAGATAAATCTCCAGGGCCAGATGGTCTGCATCCCAGAGTGCTTAAAGGAAGCAGCCCAAGAAATAGTGGATGCGTTAGTGGTAATTTTTCAAAACTCTTTAGATTCTGGGCTAGTTCCTGAGGATTGGAGGGTGGCTAATGTAACCCCACTTTTTAAAAAAGGAGGGAGGGAGAAACCGGGGAATTATAGACCGGTTGGCCTAACATCGGTGGTGGGGAAACTGCTAGAGTCAGTTATCAAAGGTGTGATAACAGCACATTTGGAAAGCAGTGAAATCATCGGACAAAGTCAGCATGGATTTGTGAAAGGAAAATCATGTCTGATGAATCTCAAAAGAATTTTTTGAGGATGTAACTAGTAGAGTGGATAGGGGAGAACCAGTGGATGTGGAATATTTGGATTTTCAAAAGGCTTTTGACAAGGTCCCACACAGGAGATTAGTGTGCAACTTAAAGCACACGGTATTGGGGGTAAGGTATTGATGTGGATAGAGATTTGGTTGGCAGACAGGAAGCAAAGAGTGGGAATAAACAGGACCTTTTCAGAATGGCAGGCAGTGACTAGTGGGGTACCATAAGGCTCAGTGCTGGGACCCCAGTTGTTTAAATATATATTAATGACTTAGATGAGGGAATTAAGTGCAGCATCTCCAAGTTTGCGGATGACACAAAGCTGGGCGGCAGTGTTAGCTGTGAGGAGGATGCTAAGAGGATGCAGGGTGACTTGGATAGGTTAGGTGAGTGGGCAAATTCATGGCAGATGCAATTTAATGTGGATAAATGTGAGGTTATCCACTTTGGTGGCAAAAACAGGAAAACAGATTATTATCTGAATGGTGGCCGATTAGGAAAAGGGGAGGTGCAACGAGACCTGGGTGTCATTATACACCAGTCATTGAAAGTGGGCATGCAGGTACAGCAGGCGGTGAAAAAGGCGAATGGTATGCTAGCATTTATAGCGAGAGGATTCAAGTACAGGAGCAAGAAGGTACTTCTGCAGTTGTACAAGGCCTTGGTGAGATCACACCTGGAGTATTGTGTGCAGTTTTGGTCCCCTAATCTGAGGAAAGACATTCTTGCCATGGAGGGAGTACAAAGAAGGTTCACCAGATTGATTCCTGGGATCGCAGGACTTTCATATGATGAAAGACTGGATCGACTAGGCTTATACTTGTTGGAATTTAGAAGATTGAGGAGGTATCTGATTGGAACGTATAAAATCCTAAAGGGATTGGACAGGCTAGATGCAGGAAGATTGTTCCCGATGTTGGGGAAGTCCAGAATGAGGGGTAACAGTTTGAGGATAAAGGGGAAGCCTTTTAGTACCGAGATTAGGAAAAACTTCTTCACACAGAGAGTGGTGAATCTGTGGAATTCTCTGCCACAGGAAACAGTTGAGGCCAGTTCATTGGCTATATTTAAGAGGGAGTTAGATATGGCCCTTGTGGCTACGGGGATCAGGGGGTATGGAGGGAAGGCTGGGGCGGGGTTCTGAGTTGGATGATCAGCCATGATCATAATAAATGGCGGTGCAGGCTCGAAGGGCCAAATGGCCTACTCCTGCACTTATTTTCTATGTTTCTATGTTTGTGCAGATTCGGCACATCATGAAAAAACTTTGCCAAACTTCTGCAGGTGCACAGTGGAGAGTATCCTGGCTGGCTGCATCACAGCCTGGTGTGGGAACACCAACGCCCAGGAATGGAAAAGCTGACAAAAAGTGGTGGACACAGCCCAGTCCATCACAGGAAAAGCCCTCCCCACCATTCAGCCCATCTACAAGGAGCTCTGCCACAAGACAGCGGCATCCATCATCAAGGACCCCTCCCACCCAGCCATGCTCTCCGCTCGCTGCTGCCATCACGAAGGAGATACAGGAGCCGCAGGTCCCACACCACCGGGTCCAGGAACAGTTATTCCTGGCCCTTGAACCAGAGTGGATAACTTCACTCATCTCAACACTGAACTGATTCCACAGACTCGCTTTCCAGGTGTCCCATCCTTCTACGCTGGGCCTCCCACAGGCAGGAGGAGACTGTGCTGGAGAGAGAGCAGAGCAGATTCACCGGGTTGCTCCCTCGATTAGAGGCCTTTAGTTATGGGGAGAGACTGGCCAACAACGAGGGTGGCTGAGGTGGGGAACCTGACGGAAGTGTAGAAGATCACAGATCCGTGATGGATGTCGCTGCTGCCATCAGGAAGGAGGTACAGGAGCCTCTGGTCCCACAACACCAGATTCAGGAACAGTTATTACCCCTCAACCATCAGGCTCCTGAACCAGTGTGGATATCTTCACTCACACCCCAACTCTGAACTGATTCCACAACCTATGGTCTCAACTTTCAAGGACACAACAACTCATCTTCTCCATATTTATCTATGTTATTTATTTGCACACTTTTGTCTTGGTTGTTTGTCTGTATTTGCGTGTAGATTTTCATTGATCCGATTGTATTTCTTTGTTCTACCATGAATGCCCACAAGAAAATGAATCTCGGGGTAGTAAATGGTACCATGTAGGTAGTTTGGAGATGAATTTACTTGGAACTTTGAGCACTCTCTCTCTGAATTGTTTCCCACAGGCAAGCCCAGCAGTCCCTACGCATTGCACAGTACGCCGGAGGGCACTGAAGACCAGGATGGGGACTCGAGGTGAGCGTAGGAAACCCCACAGTTGCGAATCCCGAGGGGGTCCTGATGCCGACGGGAACTCCAGGCGCGTTCAGGCAACAATCGAGGGAGCGCGCGTCCCTCGAGTGAGCTGTCGAGGTCCCTTCCTCATTGCAGATACTAAGCAGGGAGAGGCTGAGCAAGCGTTTTAAGAGCCCTCCAGCCCTCACCCCTGTTAAAAGTTTTCAGACGGCTGAAATGTATCCCAGGTGGAATTCTTGTTGCAGGTCTAACCTACTCGAGTCTCCTTTCCCAGCAGACTCCGAGCAAGTCAGGCAGCATCCACGGAGAGGATTGGATGGCCGACGTTCTGGACCAAGGTCCCTCATCAGGACTGGAAAGAAAGCTGGCAGAACCACCGCCCCCTTTCTTTCCAGTCCTAATGAAGACCCCCGACCCAAAACGCTGACTGTCTATTCCCCTCCATAGACGCTGCCTGACTGCTGAGTTCCTCCAACATTTTGTGTGTGTTGCTCTGGAATTCCAGCATCTGCAGAATCTCTTGAGTTTATGAATTTTTTTTTTGTTTGGTGTTGGGCTCCCCGCCCCTACCCCACAGCCAGACGCAAGCGCTCGGCTCCTGATCAATCTCCAGCCCTTGGATGGAGATGAGGGGGGATGGGGTGGGAGGTGGGCGGATGGAAGGGGAGGGGGGGGAATGGGCTGTACCGAGGGTGTTTATGGGGACCCTTCCACTCACTCTTCCTTTTCCCTTGGCTTTCCGCCCCCTTCCCTGACCCCACTTGACGTACTCGAGGTTCTCCGATGCCATCCTGGCCACCATCTTGGCCACCAAGTCCGACATGTGCGGCCGGAAGTTCGAGCTGAAGATCGACAACGTGCGGTTTGTGGGCCACCCGACCCTGCTGCAGCAGCCGCTGGGCTTCCAGGTGAGGGCAGAGTTCACCCCACCCACCTAACCAGCTCTCCTGTACCCCCCCCCACCCCTGC
Organism: Mobula birostris; assembly: GCF_030028105.1. Lineage (NCBI taxonomy): Eukaryota > Metazoa > Chordata > Chondrichthyes > Myliobatiformes > Myliobatidae > Mobula > Mobula birostris. The sequence continues at coordinate 27,532,846 of NC_092398.1, forward strand.
CTCTCCCCTGTTCGCCCAACCTGCCGGTGACCCAACCACAGCGACACCACCTCGTTGCAAGGCATGGACCGTTTTCTAAACGGGGAGCGAATTCCGAAATTGGAGGTGCAAAGGGACTTTGGGAGCCCTCGTGCAGAATACCCTAAAGGTTAACTTGCAGGCTGCGTCATTGGTAAGGAAGGCAAATGCAATGTTAGCATTCATTTCCAGAGGATTAGACTACCAACAGTATGAAGGAGATTGCGAACTCGGTTAACGGTCGGAGTTGGGGGGCAGGGGGGGCGCAGGGTGCTTCTTTTCACGTTATATGTCAATGACTTGCATGATGTCATTGATGGCTTTGTGGCCAAGTTTGTGGACGATACGAAGAGAGGTGGAGGGGCAGGTAGTTTTGAGGAAATAGAGAGGCTACAGGAGGATTTAGACAGATTAGGAGAATGGGCAAAGAAGTGGCTAACGGAACACAGTGCTGGGAAGTATATGGTCGTGCACTTTGGTAGAAAGAATGTAGGCGTGGAGTATTTTCTAAACGGGGATCACATTCAGAAACCCGAGGTGCAAAGGGATTCTGGAGTCCTGTGCAGGATTCCCTGCGGGTTAACTTGCAGGTTGAGTCGGTGGTATGGAAGCCAAATGCGGTGTAAGCATTCATTTTAAGAGGACTGGAGTATAAAAGGATGTAATGCTGAGGCTTTATAAGGCTTTGGTCAGACCGCACCTGGAGTATTATCAACAGTGCTGGGTCCTTTAATTAAGAAAGGAGAGGGTCCAGCGGAGGATCATCAGAATGATTCTGCGAATGAGGAACACGATGACTCTGGACCTGTACTTGCTGGTGTTTGGAATCATATTGAGACCTATCGAATATTGAAAAGCCGAGATTGAGTGGACATGGAGAGGATTTTTCCTATAGTACGAGGGCACAGCCTCAGAATAGAGGGACGTCCCGTTAGAACACAGATGAGGAGGGGTTTCTTTAGCCAGAGAGTGACAAATCTGTGGAATTCATTACCATGGACACAATGGAGGCCAAGTCATTAAATCGGAGGTTGATAGGTTCTTGATCTGGCAAGGCGTCAGAGTTACAGGGAGAAGGCAGGAGAATGGGGTTGAGGGGGATAATAAATCAGCCAAGCTGAAACGGTAGAGCAGACTCGATGGGCTGAATGGACTAATTCCCCTAAGCCTTCTGGCCTTTTCACCCGTTGCCCTCCATTTTCCCCTCATCCATGTTCCTGTCGATAAGAGTCTCTTAAATGTCCCTGATGTATCAACCTCTGCCACCAGCCGTACATCCCACACATTCACCACTCACTCTGTTGGGGGGAAAAGCATCTGAAATTTTCTCCTCACCTTAAATGGATGCCCACAAGTTTTAGCCTCTACTGACCCTGGGAAGGAGTCTGACTGTCCACTCAATTTGTGCCTCTTATCATCTTGTACACTTTATCAAGTCACCTCTCATCCTCCTCCTCTCCAAAGAGAAATTCCCCAGTTCGCTCTGCCTTTCCTCATAAGGCATAAACACAAGGGATTCTGCAGATGCTGGAAATCCGGAGCAACACACACAAAATGCTGGAGGAACTCGGCAGGTCAGGCAGCAGCCGTGGAAATGAATAAGCCATCGTGGTTTCGGGCTGAGACCCTCCTTTAGGACTGGAAAGGAAGGAGGAAGATGGTAGGGACATGGGACATAAGACATGCTCTCTAATCCAGGCAGCATCCTAGTCAATCTCCTTTACACCTTCTCTAAAGCTTCCACATCCTTCCTATAATGAGGCGACCAGAACTGAACACAATACTCCCAAGTGTGGTCTGACCAGGGTTTTATAGAGCTGCAACATTACCTCGTGGTAATGGTCCTGTCCTTGTGCTGTGTGACCGTGTGACTCTCCAATCGAACTCCCGTCTCCTGGATCAATGCGCCTCCATCTGCCCCACTGACTACTCCCCCCCCCACCCCCAACCAAAATACATAGCCTGGAGACAACCCGTTCGGCCCAGCTAGATGGTGCTAGTGCTTTGCTCTGCTTCCACCTGAGCGGTATAGTGACCCAGTTGGCCGAGCATTTGCCCTGCGGCACCTCAGACCCGGGTTTGATTCTGACCCCCTTCTGTGTGTGTGCGTGGGCATGTGCGGAGTTTGGCCGCTAGGGTCATGGAAAAGTACGGCGCAGAAACCGGCCCACCTAGTCCACGCCGAGCCATTTCAACTGCCCGCGTTCTGCCCTGTGACCGAGTGGGTCTCCCCCAGGCGCTCCACTTCCCTCCCGAGGTGGTAGGGTAGTTCAGTTTGTGAGGGGCAGAATCTGGTGGGAATTGACCAAAAGACCCAGCAGAATGAGGCCATTCAGCCCATCGAATCACCCCGGCATTGCATCGCGGCTGATTTACTATCCCTCTCAACCCCATTTTCCCCGTAACCTTTGACCCATCAACCTCCACTTTAGATGTACCCAATGACTTGGCCTCCACAGCCATCTGTGGCAATGAATTCCACAGATTCACCACCCTCTGGCTAAAGAAATTCCTCCTCATCTCAAGAACATTCATTATCAAAAAATGCATAAATTATATAACTGAGATTTGCTTGCTCTTGGGCAGCCAAATAGCAAGAAACCCAAAAGAACCCAATTTCAAGAAAAAAAAGAATAAAAGTGAAAGACCAACCCTTATTCTGCAAGAGAAGGAAATAAAAACACACATCATTGAGGTGAACAACGACATTCTGAACCAGATCCGAACCCTGTAGCATCTCAGAGTAGGCCCCAAGCCTCACTTATCAGTTCACTGTGTTTGTGGGCATGGAGCACAACAGTAGGGGCAGTCTTCATAGCGTCAGTGTCATGGGGTGACCATTAGATTAGATTATGAGGAAACGCAGTCCTCTTTTATTATCATTTAGTAATGCATGCATTAAGAAATGGTACAGTGTTCCTCCAGAATGATATCAAAGAAACACAAGACAAACTGACTGAAAAACTGACAAAAACCACATAATTATAACATATATCAAAGTTGCTGGTGAACGCAGCAGGCCAGGCAGCATCTGTAGGAAGAGGTGCAGTTGACGTTTCAGGCGGAGACCCTTCGTCAGGACATATAGTTACAACAGTGCAAAGCAATACCGTAATTTGATGAAGAACAGACCTTGGGCACGGTAAAAAAAAGTCTCAAAGTCTCTCGAAAGTCCCATCATCTCACGCAGACGGTAGAAAGAAGAAAAAAAATTCTCCCTGCCATGAGCTTCCAGTGCCGCAAACTTGCCGATGCAGCATCGTGGAAACACCCGACCACAGCCGACTCTGAGTCCATCTGAAAACTTCGAGCCTCTGACACCGAGCACCATCCTCTGCGGAGGGCTTCGAACCCGGCAATAGGCAAAGCCGAGGATTTGGGGCCTTTCCCAGAGATTCTCAATCGCACAGTAGCAGCGGCAGCGAAGCAGGCATTTCAGAAGTTTCTCCAGGTGTTCCTCCGTGCTTCTCACGTCCGTCTCCATCAAATCAGGATTGTGCACGGCCCTAGTTAACACATACAATATCATTTCAGAGCGGCTGCGTCGCACTGCCATCTTCTCCTCCCCCTCCGCAGAGAGTGAGCAAAATCGGCTCTCACCTCCGATCTGGGCTGGCTTTTAAATTGTCTTATGCCTCGCACTACCATGAAAGGCTCTGGGCCTAGACCACACCGCCCGGCGACTTGCTTCAGGTCCAGATTTTGTCACCAAGGCGCTCTCAAGTTCTTCAAATCAGCCTGGTGCCCAGACTGATCCACCCTCGCTCCCGGGCTGGCTGTGCGGGCACCGAATTTCCTCTGCTCGAGTCCTGATTCCTCCCCTTGGCGCCCCCGAGTGATCCAACTCTCACCTAGCCCCATTGAATGAGCATCGGAACCTCTCTGCCTGGGCACCGACTTCTCCTTTCAGTGCCCACCCTCCCTCCCGGGCTGGCTGTATGGGCACTGGAGCTCCATCTGCAATGATTCTGCAACACGCCACCTCGGCCCACCGCCACCCTCACCCGAAATCACCTCTTCACAGTTTGCAGCGATAATTTAACACCATTTACCTCAGAAAATGTGCTTTTAGTGATGCTTTAAAGGGACACCCTTCTATTCTGAGGTTGTGCCCTCTGGTCCGAGACTCCCCCTACTCTTCACATCCACTCCATCTAGGCCTTTCAATATCCAATGGGTTGACCCTCACCCCTGCCATTCTTCTAAACTCCAGCGAGTGAAGACCCCAGAGCATCAAACACTCCTCATACCTTTAACCTTTTCATTCCCTGGGTTATTCTAGTGAACCTCCTCTGGACCCTCTCCAATGCAATTGATTTTAGTGTGGTCACGTGTACTGGGACAGAGTGAAGAGCTTGTCTTGCATACAGGTCAGATCATTACACAAGGCATCGAGGTAGAACAAGGTAAAACGATAACAGAATGCAGAATGAAGTGTAACAGCTACAGAGGAAGTGTAGAGCAGATAAATTATAAAGTGCAGGTCATATTGAGGTCAAGGGTCCATTGTACTGGACAAGAGTCCTTGAGCCTGGAGGGACGTGCTTTCAGGCTTTTGTATCTCCTGGCCGATGGGAGGGGGGAGAGAAGGGAATGTCTGGGGTGTGTGGGGGTCTTTGATGATGAGGCAGAGGGAAGTGTAGACGGAGTCCACGGAGGGGAGGCTGGTCTCCGTGATATGCTGAGCCGTGTCCGTGACTCGTTGTGGTTTCTTGCGGTCATGGGCCGAGCAGTTGCCCCATGCGTGTTTTGCGGCAGGCGTGGTCCCGTGGGCGGATGATCTGCTTCTGTGCTGGATCTCCCAGTGGCTGTACGGTTTGTGAACCTGAGTGTTTGGGGCAAGTGCCAAGGTCATGGTTGGACTTATTGTCAATTGCACTTGCCCGGAGGGGCAGCAGAAAACGTACTTGCTGCAGCATCACCTCGGCAATACAGTGCTCACAAGGGCAACGTTAATTAAACACAAAACACTAATAGACAATAATTACAAAAATGGATTTCAAAGTTCAAAATGAATTTATTATTGAAGTATATACCCCACACAGTGGGTTCTGCTTAATTGGGGCAGCTGCTTATTTGGGACAACTCTTAAGGAACAAAAACTAATCAGCGGGAGGGCGGGGGGGGGGGACTAGCCAGGATTCCCTTGGTTAATTTGGGACACTCTGCCGCCTAATTGGGGCAGGGGACTGTTGCCGAACAGTTTCTAACTAGCGGCAATCACCTGCGCTTGTGTGACGTTAGACGCTGAGCCATGCTTAGAGCGAAGTTTTTAAATAGTGTCCATTTTGTGTGTTTGTGTTTAGAAAGCAGTGACTTTTGTCACTAATAGTTGGTGAGGAGTAAACATTACGACAGTTCAGAACTGTTTTGTTCACTGTGGTTTTGAGCATTCAGGCTTGGGAGATACCAGAATCTACCAGGGGTGAAGATGAAACAATTTCACTACGTAAACATGTTAGGAACTATGAAGAACTTGGGGTATCGACAATCATCTGGAGCGTAACTTTTGACCCACACCGGACACTCAGCTCTCACTTGTGGCTCTAAAGAGGTGTTTACATGTGATGGTATCCACACACCAGCACGCCCCTGCAACAGGCGGGCAAAACCAGGTGAGGGGAGACGGACTCATAGCCTAGTGAGATAGGGATATGCCTGCCCTACCATGTAAAGTCAGCTCCGGCGGACTGGGGGGTGGGGGAAACGAGAGCTACAGTGAGATCCAACGGCCAGGAAGGCAGTTCTGCAACTCTCCGTGGAGAGCGAATGGCCTGACAAGGCACGGGAGCTATCATGGTCATCCACTGCAACCAAGGAAGACCCCAGTTTGTGTTCAAAGCACTGGACCCCAACTTCTGAGGTCGAGAGAGTGGAACCGCCCCAGTGAAGTGGCTTTTCCTCTTCAAAAACTCTCTGGCACAGTTTTCCTGGCATCACAAGGCACATGTAGCCTATGTAAGCTACAGTCCCACACAAAAATATAAATCAGCCCAGGTCCCTGACTGTCATGTCCCGTAAATTCACGGCACACGGGATGTCAGCAGGAACGAGCCCGTGCTCGCGCAGCCCAGCCCGTCTTCCACGGAGCGAGCACTGGAGGGCAGCTCCGATGGGAGGTGCCAGCGTGGGTTCCTGCAGGGCCCTGCTACCTCTGGCACCTCCCCCCCCCCGGGTGGCTGCTACAGGTGACCCAACAATAAGCGTGCCCGGTCCGCACAACCCAGGCCACGTGGCTCCCCTACCGTCGGTCTCACCAACGAGCCAGTGGATGGGGCTTGCAGCAGGGTCCGACGGGGCCTTGCGCAGTTGGTTGGGCCGTGTGCTGCCCCCACAAACGTTAAACGAAAACATTAATTAAGCACAAGCACAAGGAAATCTGCAGATGCTGGAAATTCAAGCAACACACAGCAAAGTTGCTGGTGAACGCAGCAGGCCAGGCAGCATCTGTAGGAAGAGGTACAGTCGACGTTTCAGGCCGAGACCCTTCGTCAGGACTAACTGAAGGAAGAGCTAGTAAGAGATTTGAAAGTGGGATGGGGAGATCCAAAATGATAGGAGAAGACAGGAGGGGGAGGGATGGAGCCAAGAGCTGGACAGGTGATAGGCAAAAGGGGATTTGAGAGAATCATGGGACAGGAGGCCCAGGGAGAAGGAAAAGGGGGAGGGGGGAAAACCCAGAGGATGGGCAAGAGGCAGAGTGAGAAGGACAGAGTGAGAAAAAGGAGAGAGAGAAAAAGAATGTGTGTATATAAATAAATAACAGATGGGGTACGAGGGGGAGGTGGGCATTAGCGGAAGTTTTGAGAAGTCAATGTTCATGCCACCAGGTTGGAGGCTACCCAGACCTGAGTGTGGCTCCAACCCAGACCTGAGTGCTCCTCCAACCTGAGTGTGGCTTCATCTTCACAGTAGAGGAGGCCGTGGATAGACATGTCAGAATGGGAATGGGATGTGGAATTAAAATTAAGCACAAGAGCATTAATTAAATGCAATAATTAAACACAAACATATTAATTAAACACAAAACTGAAACCAAAAAAAGGAGTAAATGCAGCATTCACAAGAAAAACTTTAATCATATGAAAGACAAAGTTATGTTTACAGTCTTGTGCCTAAATCCCTGACTGCAAGGAGCAGTGCAAACTTAACTTGCAGCAGTAATGCAGACACTCAGCGTCGGATAAGCAGTGTTCTCAGGAAAAATAAATTGCAGTGGACTGAGCTTAATTGGGACACATCAGGACCTGTACGTTTTGACCTGGTTAGCCAAAGTTTCATAGAAATGGTTAAAAAGGTGTTTAAAAAAAAACAAATTAACACACACAAAGTGCTGGAGAGACTCAGCAGGTCAGGTAGCATCTACGGAAATGATTAAACAGTTGATGTTTCAGGCCGAGACCCTTCTTCAGGACTGAGGAGGAAAGGGGGAAGATGCCAGAATAAATAAAGTGGGGCAATTTGGTGGGGGGGGGGAGATAACTAGAAGGTGATAGGTGAAACCAGACGGGTTGGAAAGGTAAAGGGCCGGAGAGGAAGGAATCTGACAGGAGAGGAGAGTGGACCATAGGAGAAAGGGAAGGAGGAGAGGACCCAGAGGAGGTGAAAGGCAGGCGAGCAGAGGTGAGAGGCCAGAGTGGGGAATAGAAGGGGAGGGGAGGCAATTCTTTTTTTTAAACTGAGGACAAGAGGAGGCGTGGACTGACACGTCAGAATGGGAATCAGAATTAAAATGTTTGGTCACCGGGAAGTTTTGCTTTTGGGAGATGGAGCGGAGATGCTTGACGAGGCGGTCCCCCAAATTACGACGTGTCTCACCCAATGTTCCCTCTAATTTTTAGTAGTCAGTGTGCGCAAAAATGAAATGTTGTGCAAATTTTTTTTCCTGTGACAAAAGTACGTGCGCACTGAATGCACACATGGCACAGTTTATGTAGGTTAACAAAATATTTGACATAAAACTGCACAGAATAACAACAAAATAACATACATATTTAAGTCACTCAGTTATTTTTTCTCTCTCCTGTCTTTGGCATTTACTCATTCTTTGTAAACTCTATCTGGACTAATAGAACTTCCATCCAATTGATAGCTTTTGATTCTCATTAACATATCCAAATGACATTCACCTAAACAGTTTCTCAGCTTGTTTTTGAGTTGATTCATTAGACTAAAACCTCACCCACAGTCCGCACTAGACACAAGAAAGGTTCCCCCAACGTCCATCAACTGTGCAAAGTCGCAAAACTGTTCATTTTGAAGTACAGATGCCACCATTTGAGCAAAGTTTAAAATCAGTTTGGATTTAATTTCTTTCACAGAAAATTTGAAATCATTAAACTGTCTAACTAATACGGTATTTTCAGCTAGAAAATCATGATATTTTATACATACAGCATTAACTTGTTCATTGTCAAATGTGAAGTCACAATCTGCAACTGTGGAGAAATCAAAAGCTGACCATTCTTGTACCTCATCTTCAGGAAACCTTTCTTCTAAATGAACACAAAGACTGTTTATAAAAGTCAATAGCGAACTTGTATCTACTGTGATGTTTTCTTCACATTGTTGGCTTAACAAAACTTTAACTTTGTCACTCCACGAAACATTGTCTCCCAGATACTGCTTTCTTATCTTGCTAATTTTGCTCAGGAGCTTGAAAACTCGTACAGCCAGATTTGGGAACAGCTTCTTTCCAACTGTGATAAGACTGCTGAACGGATCCTGGCCTGGATCTGGGCCGTACCCTCCAAATATCCGGACCTGCCTCTCGGTTTTTTTGCACAACCTTATTTTCCATTTTTCTATTTTCTATTTATGATTTATAATTTAAATTTTTAATATTTACTATCGATTTGTAATCCAGGGAGTGGGAAGCGCAGAATCAGGTGTCGCTGTGATGATTGTACGTTCTAGAATCAATTGTTTGGCGACAATAAAGTATAAAGTATTTAGCCACAGGGTCATTTAAACTGATCTTTTTCAATAAAAACTTAGTAAGCTATCTACAGGATTTGAAATAGATCTTTGTAAACTTTACGATATGAACACTGTCCGCCAAAGGTGGCTGCCGCCGTGATGCAGCTGTACAAACCGGAACAGGAAAGGTGAGGTGACGTAAATTAGTGACGTGCATTGTGGTATTTGAGAAACCGACTAACTAGTTAACAGAAACATTTAGCTAAAAGATTATTTTCAATAAGTATAATTATTAATTACTACATTATTTTAGGTAACAAACCTTTTGTGGGCACATTAATTTCCTTTGTGCGCTGGTTGAAAAATATGTGTGTGTGTGCGCACACGCGCACAGCTTAGGGAGAACATGGGTCTCACCAATAAGAGGAGACTGCATCGGGAGCCCCGGACACAATAGATAACCTCAGCAAAAAAGACAAACTGAGTAATAAGTTATTAATTTAAATGAAATGCAGAACAAATTAGAATACTTCCAATACTACTACAGTACTATAAAACTGTGTATTAGTTCCGAATGGTTATCGATGGAGGAATTTGTCCGCATCAGCTTCTCTTGACTGTAAATGATCAAAATCAGCACAGACACCTAGTGCAGCTAATGGACTGGCTTTGTACAATACTGTTGATAATTGTCTCCTCCAAATCTTCATTTTCATTGTAACATTCAAAATGATCGCCGATACCTTCAGATTCTCCTCAGCTTGTTGAAGTAGTGAAATTGTTTCATTTTCACTCGCAGTCGTTTCTGAGCGTTTGAAACCGCGGTGAGTGGAAGTTCTGAATTGTCTTGCGGATTATTTCTCACCAAAGTCACGGCTTTTTGAGTACAATCTCGTGCAACTGTTCACTGAATCATGGTGTGGCAGTGTCTTGATGTCCACACAAGCGTGCACAAGCAACACTTGCATGTCAGGTCACTCGTCTGAGTGCTACTGGTACCGTGTAATCCAGTACTACCTGTCGCATGGTCGGGTGGTTGGTGACTAAACTGGCTCCCCCACCAGGCTTGCCTGCTGAAGAGGGTGGCTAGACACCCTGCAGGACGAAAAACAAGACCTGTCAAAGGGCGGACGAACCCTCTCGTAGGGTCAACGGCCTTCTAGCAAACACGTGCCGTGAAGCGCGGAAAGGGCATCCCTTGCGTTGAAGCTTGGTCTGGCCATTCACTGCAACAGAACTTCCCCCAGCTGTCTTGGACCCCACCACGCTGCTGGATCGGGAGGGGATGTCGAGAGGGTGGGTCTGGACCTGTGCACCCCCTACTCACCTAAATCCATTCACATTCATACACACGCTGTTCCTTTCTGAGGAGTGGGGTACCACCCCACTAACTGACTGAAAGCAACCATCATCATCCTATGGGATGGATAGCCAGAGAGAGAGAGAGGGGGCACAAGTGATGCCGGTCAGAAACAGTTTGGCAATAGGCTTCTGTCCCAGTTAAGCAGCGTAGTGTCCCAAATAAACGAGGAGGATCCCAGCTATACTTCTCAATTAAGATTTTGAATTAATTACTTTTAAGAGTTGTCCAAAATAAGTGGCTGCCCCAATTAATGGGAATCTGCCTTGTACATACTTCTTACAAGGAAGAATACAGTAAGAACTGATAATTATTGCAGTGCCAAGAGGTCACAGTCATGGTGTTGCTGTACTGAGGGAGTGATTATAGTTGAAGGGGAGGAGCTTTTACTGAACCTTGTGGTGTGGGACCTCCTCCCCAAGAATGGTGGGGATCTTTGCTGCTTTCCTGAGGCAGTGCACCTTGCAGCTACCCGGACTGTGGGGGGTGGGAGAAGGAATTTGCCCATGACGTATTGGGCTTTTGGATCTGCACTGCACTGTCGCGTTAGCTCTGTAACCTCTCTTCGCCTGTTCCAGGTCTCCAAGCTGGACCCTTCCCCAAAGCGGGAGATGCCTACCATGATTCTCTTCAACGTGGTGTTCGCGTTGCGGGTAAGTTGGCCCAGGCATTGTCTTTTCTGCAGTAACTTTCTGTATTGCACTGTACTGCTGCGCAAAAAAAAACAGATTTCATGACACGTGAGTGATGATAAACCTTGATTTTGATATGGGTCTCTATTGTGGACTGACAGTGGGAAGGGAGCAGGGAGAGGGGAATCATGGTTGGGAAAAGGGGAAGGGAGAGGGGAGGGAGTGGGAAGCACCAGAGAGACACTCTGTAATGATCAATAAACCAATTGTTCGGAATCAAATGCCCTTGTCTGGGTGTTCCCCTACACCCATCCCGATCTCTGTTACCCCCCTCCCTGTCTGTGTAACCCCCTTCCTCCTCTACACTCCTTCCTGTCTCTGTTAATGCCTCCCTCCCCTACACCCCTCCCTGTCTCTGTTAATCCCTCCCTCCCCTACACCCTTTCCTGTCTCTGTTAACCCCTCCCTCCCCTACATCCTTCCCTGTTTCTGTGACCCCTCCTCCCTCCCCTACACCCCCCCTATCTCCATGCCCCCCTCCCTCCCCTACACACCTCATTGTCTCTGTGACTCCCTTCAGCCATGACACCCCTCTCTCTCTCTAAGCCCCTCCCTCCTCTACACCCCTCGTCATCTCCGTGACTCCTTTTGGCTGCTACAGCAGTCCCTGTCTCTGTAAATCCCTCCCCCCTCCCGCCCCCCCCAGCCTCCCTGCGTGATTCGGGAATCTGTAGCTGTTCCTGGGTGGGGTTGGGGGGCAGCTCAGGTTCTCGGTGTTCCCAGCCTGCCGCGCACCTCAGGACAACTGACAGAGTCCCATTCCCCTCCTGCAGGCGAACGCGGACCCCTCGGTCATCGGCTGCGTGCACACGCTGTCGCGCCGCCTGGCCGTGGTCCTGCAGCACGAGGAGCGCCGCTGTCAGTACCTGACCCGCGAGGCGAAGCTGATGCTGGCCATTCAGGACGAGGTGTCCGCCATGTCCGACGGTGAGTGCAAACCTCCGTCCATGGGACAGAAATTCCCTCTGGCCCATCTAACAGCACGCACACAACGCCGGAGGAACTCGGCTGGTCAGGCAGCATCTGTGGAGGGGAATAAACAGTCGACGTTTTGGGCCCAGACCCTACACCAGGACTGGTAAGGGAGGGGGAAGGAGCTAGAATAAACCAGGGCACGTCTAAAGTAGTGTTTCCCTTGGAGGGCAGCGATTCCCTCTCCCAGAGGCTGGACACCGGAAGGCGAGGTGGGTACGTTAGGTTGGGGAACGGAGGGTGGAGGTTAACTAGCTGAGGAGAGGAGATGAGGCTTGGGGCTGATTGGCCATGGATGGGGGGCAGGGGCAGGCCTGTGGGGCTGGGTGGCCTCTCCCGTTCCCACTTCCCGGTGGTGAGCTTCCACCTCTGCTCTGCAGACTCTGCGCTCAACCTGACCGCAGCCTCTCGCCGCTTCCAAACAATGTCCCAGGGTGCTCGCAGACCAACAAATGGGGTCAGCGAAAGCCGGGGAGGGGGCTGGGGTGGTGAGAGCTCGTTGGCTGGCCTGGACTGTGTCGAGCCCGTCTCAGATTCTGAGTGGTGTTTCCTGCCCCTCTGCAGGCGAGGGGTCCCAGTCACCCTTCCACCATATCCTGCCCAAGTGCAAGCTGGCATCCGACCTGAAGCAGGCCTTTGACAGGTGGGTCCTGAGAAACAGAATTCCCTCCACCTTCATGTCTCTTTCTGTCTCTCGGCATATCTATCCCCCTCCCTCTCTCCCCCTCTGTCTCTGTCTCTCTGTCTGTCTCTCTCTCTCTCTCTCTATCTCTCTATCAAACTATCTCTCTATCTCTCTCTCTCTATCTCTCTCTATCTATATATATATATATATATATATATGCTTGTGTGTGTATATATATATATCTCTCACTCTCACTGTCTCTCTATATCTCACTCTGTAGAGATCTGTTTTCACTTTGACACAAAAGAGTCATTTTCTGTTGATCAGTGTCACAAAAAGTCAAATTAAATCCACTGTGATTCAATGCTATAAAACATGAAAACTTCGGGGGGGGGGCAGTGGGATGAATACTCTTTATATGTACTTTGATAAATTGATAATACTTTGATAATCAATATGCACTTTGGTAATGAATTTACTTTGAACTTTGGGGCTGTGAAGTGTGCGGTTCCGGTACGTGTGGGGGTTACCCACCAAGCGGGTAACAGCAGGCAGACAGGCAGGGAGCTGAGCTGTTGATTCTGGGTTTTTAACCTCCCTCTCTGTTTCTCTCCACCCCCCCACGCTCGGTCAGCCTCTGTACCACGGGCATCGTCCACCTGCACATCAACGACTGGCTGGAACTCAGTTTCTGTCTCCCACACAAGGTCCACCGGCTCGGCCCCGACTGCATCCCTCCACACGCCATCGAGCGGAGCCTCAAAGCCATCCGGTAGGTGAGAATGGAGGTAAACTGCTGGACTCTCTTCCCCCTCGACCCCCCCCCCACCTACCCACCTTGGTGGGCCGCGAGCTTCTTCCGTGTCGGGTTGGCACTGTTGACGGGTTAGGCTAGCCCACGATGGGCCGAAGGGCCCTCCTCATCTCCCTTTGAGGGGGAGGGAGTAGGGGAGGTGAGCCACCATTCTGGAGGTTTACCCCTGCGATGAGCGTTGAGGCCAGTCCGTGCGTGGCTAGATGGCTGGTCACCCCGATCCAAGAAAGGACGTGGGAGCCCTGGAGAGGGTGCAGAGGAGGCTCACCAGGATGCTGCCTGGATTAGAGAGTGTCAGCTACAAGGAGAGGCTGGAAAAGCTTGGGTCATTTTCTCTGGAGCCTCAGGTGAGACCTGATCAAAGGCCCCTGCTTGCTTGTGTGGCCCCTTTCAGACCCCCTGGATCGGCCACACCAGTAGACTGAGTGGGAAAGCGGGGGTACGCCGTGCTCGTCATCGATGACTGCGAAATAGAGTGTGAAGGTCAAGAGAGGCCGTGTACAGAACTTCACATAGGGTGCGGTAACCTTACAGTACCGGCAACCCCAGTTCAATTCCCGCCGCGGCCTGTAAGGAGCTTGTACGTTCTCCCCGTGACCGCGTGGGTTTCCTCCGGGTACTCCGGTTTCCTCCCACAGTCCAAAGACGTACCGGTTGGCAGGTTAATCAAGCATTGTGAGTTGTCCTGTGATTAGGCTCAGGTCAGGTCGGGGGATTGCACCTCTGTTCCAAGCTATCTCAGTAGATAAATAAACATTTGGATTATGTGTGCACTTCTGGTCACCCCATGACAAGGAGGACTTGGAGAGGGTCTGGTAGAGGTTCACCAGGATGCTGCCTGGATTAGAGAGCACGAGCTGTAAGGAGAGGCTGGACACACTTGGATTGTTTTCTCTGCAGCGTTGGAGGCTGACGAGACGGGATAGGCATTCGTAAGATTGTGAGAGATAGGGTAAACAGTCAGAATCTTTTACTTTTCCTCAATGTCTAACACCAGAGAAGTATTTAAGGTGAGAGGGGGTGAGTTAAAGGAAAGGAGGTTCGCAAGAATCATCCTGGGAGTGAAGGGGTTAACATATGAGGCTGTGGGTCTGTACTCACGGGAGTTTAGAAAAATGAGGGAGGATCTCACTGAAACCTATCGAGTATTGAAAGGACTAGCTAGAGTGGACGTGGAGAGGGTGTTTCTTATCGCAGGGGATCTCTAGTACCAGAATAGAAGGACATCCCTTCAGAACAGAGATGGGGAGGAATTTCTTCAGCCAGAGGGTGGTGAATCTGTAGAATTCATTGCCACAGTCGGCTGTGGGTGTATTTAAAGCGGAGGTTGACTAGCAAGGCAGCGGAAAGTTACGGAGAGAGGGCAGGAGAATGAGGTTGAGAAGGAAAATAAATCAACCATGGTGGAATGGCGGGGCAGAATAAATGGACTGATTGGCCTAATTCTCTTCCTGTGCCTTATGATCTTGTCTGCAAGGCAAACTTTCTTTTAACTGAGAGTTTTGGGTACTGTTAGGGGTGATGGTGGAGGCCAATACGATAGAGGCGTTTAAGAAACTCGTTTATCGAAGCCGCAGAGGAATGGAGCGATATGGACTGTGTGCGAGTAGACAGGATTAGGTCAGACCTGTTTATCAGATCAGATTTGGGTTTATTTGTCACATGGATATCGAAACATACAGCGCGAAATACACTGTTTGCGTTAAGAAGAAACACAACCGAATGGTGTGCCGGGGGGCAAGTGTCATCACACATTCAGTGTCATGAGTTAAGGTTGAGTTTAGTTGTCATTCAACAATACAGGAATACAGACAAACTGTTTACTCTGGGGCCAAGGTGCAAAACGCTGCACATATAGCACATACAATTATGATAGCAGAAAAGCAAACAGTTTCCAAAAAAACTGTTAAGCTACGTATAATACTATTAGCCCAATTCCCTGTGGATTGATGGAGCACGGGATGTTTTCCAGGAGCCACGTTTCTGCAGGAACAAGCCTCAGCAGTTCCTCATTTCATGCAGAGCAGCCACGGCTTGTCATCCCAGGAGTGATCACTGGAGGGCAGCACTGATTGATGCTATCCGGCCCAACATGATACAGTGAGGTGCGCCCAAAGGCTGTGCTGCACTATCCTGTGTTCTCGGAAGGGTTACAGTGCGGTGAGGCTCACTGTGGAGAGCTAGCACGGCTACAGTGGCAGGAATGGCCTCCTCCTAAGTTCATAGATTCATAGAAAAGTACAGCACAGAAACAGGCCCTTTGGCCCATCTAGTCCATGCTGAGCTGTTATTCTACCTGCTCCCATCGACTTGCACCGGGACCATACCCCTCCACACCCCTCCCATCCATGTACCTATCCAAACTTCTCATAAACATTGAAATCAAGCTCACATGCACCACTTGTGCTGCCAACTTGTTCCACACTCTCACCACCCTCTGAGTGGAGAAGTTTCCCCTCATGTTCCCCTTAAACTTTTCACCTTTCACCCTTAACCCATGACCTCTGGTTGTAGTCCCACCCAACCTCAGTGGGGAAAAAAGCCTGCTTGCATTTTCCCTATCTATACCCCTCAAAATTTTGTATACCTCTGTCAAACCTCCTCTCAATCTTCTACTTTCCAAGGAATAAAGTCCTAATCTATTTGATCTTTCCTTATAACTCAGAGGCTCCAGTTCTGGCAACATCCTTGTAAATTTTCTCTGCACTCTTTCAATTTTTCCTGTAGGTAGGTGACCAAAATTGCACCCAATACTCCAAATTAGGCCACCAATGTCTTTAAACCAACATCCCATCTCCTGTACTTGATACTTTGACCTATGAGGGCCAAAGTGCTAAGATCTTTCTTTACGACCCTAGCTACCTGTGACACCACTTTCAACGAATTATGGCCCTGTATTCCCAGATCCCTTTGTTCTAGCAAACCCCTGATTTCCCTACCCTGGTTCGTTCCTCCAGAAGGGCAACATCCCACACTTTTCTGCATCAAATTCCATCTGCCACTTCTCAGCCTGTTTGCTGCCATTCAACCGAACACGTGTTTACAGCAAAGCGAAACATTGCTCCTCTGGGACCAAGATGCAAAACACTTCACACGTGTCGCATACTGAACTTGTGATAATAATAGCACAATAATGTTAACGGATGAAATTCTGTTGACGTAAAGTTGATAAGCTGTATGGCATATGGTATGTTACTGGCGCTGGCATCAGTGATATGTACTGGGTGGTCTCGGTGTTCAGAAGTCTCAGAGTCTAGGGGAAGAAGCTGTTACCCAGCCTAACATTTGTCGCTTTTATACCGCGGTACCTTCTTCCTGACAGTAGGGGGTCGGAGAGATCGTGGGACAGATGGCCGGGGTCCTTTTGACAATGTTGAGGGCTCTGTGAACGCCATTTCCGGTGTATGTCCTGGAGGGTGGAGGGAGAGAGAAATCACTGGTGGGGGGGTGTTCATAATACCCCCACTTCCATCTCTCTGACGTGTCACAGGCAGACGGGTGGGGAAGAAGTCAAAGAAAGATTAGCTGTATTAGTCACACGTGTCAAGTCAAGTCAAGTTTATTGTCATTTCGGCCATAAGCTGCTGGTACAGTACACAGTAAAAACGAAACAACGTTCCTCCAGACCATGGTGCTACATGAAACAACACAAAACTACACTAGACTATGTGAGACAGCACAAGGCTACACTAGACTACATAAGACAACACAAAAACTGCACTAGACCACAGACCTGCACAGGACTACATAAAGTGCACAGAACAGTGCAGGGCAGTACAATAATTAATAAACAAAACTAAGCACAGTAGAGGAAAAATTACAATATAATAAATGACGTAGATGTCAGTCTAGACTCTGAGTACTGAGGAGTCTGATGGCTTGGGGGAAGAAACTGTTGCACAGTCCAGTCGTGAGAGATTGAATGCTTTGGTACCTTTTGTTGGATGGCAGGAGGGAGAAGAGTTTGTGTGAGGGGTGTGTGGGGTCCTTCACAGTACTATTAGCTTTGCAGGTGCAGCGTGCGGTGTAAATGTCTGTAATGGCAGGAAGAGAGACCTTGATGATCTTCTCGGCTGACCTCACTATCCGCTGCAGGGTCTTGCAATCCGAGACGGTGCAATTTCTGAACTAGGCAGTGATGCAGTTGCTCAGGATGGTCTCAATACAACCTCTGAGGATGGGTGGGGGTGGGAGGTGGACTTTTCACAGCCTTTGCAGAAAGTAGAGACGCTGCTGGGCTTTCTTTGCTATGCAGCTGGTGTTGAGGAACCAGGTGAGATTCTCCGCCAGATGAACACCAAGAAATTTGGTGCTCTTGACGATCTCAATGGAGGAGCCATCAATGTTCAGCAGAGAGTGGTCGCTCCGTGTCCGCCTGAAGTTAACAACCATCTCTTTTGTCTTGCTCACATTCAGAGGCAGGTTGTTGGCTCTGCACCAGTCCGTTAGCCACTTCAGCACCTCGTATATCAAAACAGAGTGTGAAATGTGCTGTTTTCGGCAAATAGTCGTGTGGACAGTTGTGCATTGCACTGGCGTACGTGAAGTGACCCTTAATATTCCCTCTGTGTGGTGTGGATTAGCTTGTCTGTATTCAACAGGGAGCACCCCCAGAGGAGGCTGGAGTCTAGCATTGTTTAGCTTGTTTGTAATCAACAGAGAGCGCCTCCCAGAGGCTGGAGTCGAGATTCATGCTTTAGCTTGTCTGTAATCAACAGAGAGCCCTCCCCACCCCACCGAGGCTAGAGCTTAGCATCTTGATATATAACTCATGTACCTAATAAAGTGGCCACTGAGTGTATGATTGTGGTCTTCTGCTGTAGCCCATCCACTTCAAAGTTCAATATTCGGAGATGCTCTTCTATGCACCACTGTTGTAACGTGTGGTTATTTGAGTTATTGTCACCTTCCTGTCAGCTTGAACCAGTCTGGTCATTCTCTGCTGACCTCTCTCATTAACAAGGCATTTACACCCACTGGAACTGCCGCTCACTGGATGTTTTTTTGTTTTTCGCACCATTCTCTGTAAACTCCAGAGACTGTTGTGCGTGAAAATCCCAGGAGATCAGCAGTTTCTGAAATACTCTAACCACCCCATCTGGCACCAACAATTCTCCCACAGTCAAAAGCACCTGGATCACATCTTTTCCCCATTCTGATGTTTGGTCTGGGCAACAACTGAACATCTTGACCATGCCTGTGTGCTTTTCTGCATCGAGTTGCTGCCACGTGATTGGCTGATTAGGTGTTTGCATTAACGAGCCGGTGTGCAGGTGTAAAATGTCTGCTGAGTGGAGGTTCTTATCTTCATCCAGCAACCAATTTCTTTTGCTTAAAATGGCTGTATATATTGACACTGGGTCTGGAGCCTGGAGCCCTGTCCTGGGCATGGAAGACTTTGTGTGTGTGTGTGTGTGTGTGTGTGTGTGTGTGTGTGGGGGGGGGGGCGCGGCAGGGGGAGAACAGGGCTTGGTTTGCCATTGTCGTTTGTTGTGTTGTGTGTTGTTCTGCCGAACTTTGTGGGAATGTTGTGTTGGCACTGGAATGTGTGGCGACCCTTGCGGGCTGCCCCCGGCACATCCTGAGGTTGTTTTCTTAATGCAAACGATGCACTTCACTGTATGTTTCATTGTACATGAGATAAAAATGAATCTGAATCTAGTTAGATGAATGTCATTGCGTGCTTTGCCTGTTCTATATTAATAGTAAATCTCAAATATCTGGAGGCCAAGGCATTAGGAAAACTTAAAGCAGATATGATCGACATCATTGTGTGGCGTGTCACATGACATTGTGTAGCTTGTCATATGACATCATCATTGTATGGCATGTCATATGACATCATCGTTATGTTCTATGTCATATGACATGGGCGATCACGGTCTTTCCATAATCGTGATTGTTCATGGCAAACTTTTTTACAGAAGTGGTTTGCCATTGTCGTGTTTTGGGCAGTGACTTTACAAGACGGGTGACCCTCCCAGCCATTATCAATACTCTTCAGAGATTGTCTGCCTGGCGTCAGTGGTCACATAACCAGGACTTGTGATCTGCACCAGCTGCTCATCGCCACCTGCTCCCATGGCTTCATGTGACCCTGATCGGGGGCTAAGCAGGTGCTACACCTTGCTTGAGGGTGGTCTGCAGACTAGCGGAGGGAAGGAGCACCTTACACCTCCTTTGGCAGAGACACATCACCATCCCAACACTGAAATAGAGTGTGTATATGTATGTATGTATGTATGTCTATATATATATATATATATATTTAGATGTAGATTGATGTATATAATTAACAGACACACAAAATGCTGGAGGAACTCAGCAGGTCAGGCAGCATCTATGGAGGGGAATAAATAGTTAATGTTTTGAGCCAGAACCCTCCATCGGGGCCTCTCGTCCTCAGGTATTTGGGTCCATGGATAGGAAAGGTTAGAGGGGTGCAGGTAAAGGGGGTGAGCTGAGATAGGGGGTCTTGGTAAAGGGGATGGGCTGAGATAGAGGGTCTTGGTAAAGGGGATGGGCTGAGATAGAGGGTCTTGGTAAAGGGGATGGGCTGAGATAGGGGGTCTTGGTAAAGGGGATGGGCTGAGATAGGGGGTCTTGGTAAAGGGGATGGGCTGAGATAGGGGGTGTTGGTAAAGGGGATGGGCTGAGATAGGGGGTGTTGGTAAAGGGGATGGGCTGAGATAGGGGGTGTTGGTAATTGGGAGTGAGGGGCTCGCTTTCCCCTGCTGTGTGACTCTTCCCCTTCCTCCCCGTGCCCACAGGCCATACCACGCCCTGCTGCTCCTGGATGAGGAGAAGGCCCTGCTGAGCCAATTGCCCGTGGACTGCTCCCCTGCCCTGGTGCGGGTCATCAAGACCACGTCGGCCATGAAGAACCTCCAGCAGCTCGCTCAGGACGCTGACCTGGCCTTACTGCAGGTAACCCAGGCCTCGGGGACCGGGGCCGTGGCAAGTGACAGAACCTCTGCCCTGCAGAGAACATGAACTTTAGGCACCTTGGCCTTCATAAAATCAAAGTATTGAGGACAGGGGTTGGGATGTTGTATAAGACATTGGTGAGGCCTATTCTGCAGTGCTGTCTGCAGTCCTGGTCACCTACCTACAGGAAAAGAATATCAGTAAGCCTGAAAGAGTGCAGAGAAAATTTACGAGGATGTTGCTAGGTTTTGAGGACCTGAGTTGTGGGGAGAGGTTGAATAGGCTAGGACTGTTTTCTCCTGGAATGTAGAAGATTGAGAGGACAATTGTGAAGGGTATAGATAGAGTAAATGCAAGCAGGCTTTTTCCGTTGGGTTTGGGTGGCAACAACTAGAGGTCATGGGGTAAGGGTGAAAGATGAAAAGTTTAAGGGGAAACTGAGGGGGAATTTCTTCAATGGAGTGTAGAACGAGCTGCCAGTGGAAGTGGTGACTGTGAGTTCAATTTCAATATCTAACAGAAGTTTGGATAAGGACCTGGATAGGAGGGGCGAGGAGGGATATGGTCCATGTTGTACGGTGTGCTATCCTTGTTTAGTCGGGATTGATTTCAAGATCCGCGAGGTAACGTTGCAGCTCTGTAAAACTCTGGTCACACCACACTGTGTTCAGTTCTGGTCACCTCACCATAGGAAGGATGAGGAAGCTTTAGAGAGAGTGCAGAGGAGATTCACCAGGATGCTGCCTGGATTAGAGAGCACGTCTTGTGAGGAAAAGCTGAGCAAGCTGGGGCTTTTCTCTTTGGGGCAAAGGAGGATGGTGACTTGATAGACACGTAGAAGACGATGAGAGGCACAGGTAGAGAGAGCAACCAGAGACAAGCCCTTGTGATGCCAATCTTCTGACCTACTCTAAGATCAATCTAACTCTTCCCTCCTACATAGCCCTCCATTTTTCTATCATCCATGTGTCTATTTAAGCAACACGCACAAAATGCTGGAAGAACTCAGCAGGCCAGGCAGCATCTATGGAAAAGAGTACAGCTGACGTTTTGGCCCGAGATGCTGTCTGGAGTGCTGAGTTCCTCCAGCATTTTGTATGTGTGTGTTGCTTGGATTTCCAGCCTCTGCGAATTTTCTCTTGTTCGTCCATCTAAGAGCCTTTTTCTTAGGCATCCGTTAGTCTCGTGAGACCATGGATTTGCGCCTTGGAAGGTTTCCAGGGTGCAGGCCTGGGCAAGGCTGTATGGGAGAGCAGCATTTGCCCATGCTGCAAGTCTCTCCTCTCCACGACACCGATGTTGTCCAAGGGAAGGGCAAGGGCCGATACAGCTTGGCACCGGTGTCGTCGCAGAGCAATGTGTGGTTAAGTGCCTCGCTCAAGGACACAACACGTTCCCTCAGCTGAGGCTTGAACTAGTGACCCTCCGATCACTAGACCGACGCCTTAACCACTTGGCCATGCCTAAAGAGTCTTGTAAATGTCCCTAATGTACCTGCCTCTACCACCACCCCTGGCAGGGCGTTCCATGGACCCACCACTTTCTGTGTAAAGAGACCTAGCTCTGACTTTTCCCCGAAATATTCCTCCTCTCAGTGGATTTCCTCTGGTCTTGGCTGCTGCCGCCCCAGATGAAAGACGCTAGCTGTCTACTCTATCTCTGCCTCTCATAATCTTATACACCTCTGTCAAGTCGCCTCTCATCCCGCCTTTCCACTCGATCTGTGCCTCATCATCGTATACACCTCTATCAGGTCACCTCTCATTCTCCTCCTCCCCAAGCCCACTCAACCTTTACTCATAAGACACCCACTCTAATCCAGGCAGCATCCTGGTGAATCTCCTCTGCACCCTCTCTAATCCGGGCAGCATCCTGGAAAATCTCCCCTGCACCCTCTCTAATCCAGGCAGCATCCTGGTGAATCTCCTCTGCACCCTCTCCAATCCGGGCAGCACTCTAGTGAATCTCCTCTGCACCCTCTCTAATCCAGGCAGCATCCTGGTGAATCTCCCCTGCACCCTCTCTAATCCAGGCAGCATCCTGGTGAATCTCCTCTGCACCCTCTCTAATCCAGGCAGCATCCTGGTGAATCTCCTCTGCACCCTCTCTAATCCAGGCAGCATCCTGGTGAATCTCCTCTGCACCCTCTCTAATCCAGGCAGCATCCTGGTGAATCTCCTCTGCACCCTCTGGAAAGCTTCCACACCCTTCCTACGGTGAGGCGACCGGAACTGAACACAGTACTCCCAGTGTGGCCTGACCAGGGTTTCACAGAGCTGCAAGCTTGCCGCGTGGCCCTTGAACTCTACCCGCTGACGAACGTACCATAAGGCTTGGGAGCGGAGTTGGAGCATTGTCTGAGGCCGGGTGGTCCCGGGACTCCCCTCAGCCCGGATTCAGCCGTCCTCTCCTCCACAGGTCTTCCAGCTGGCCGCCCACTTGGTGTACTGGGGCAAGGCGATAATCATCTACCCGCTGTGCGAGAATAACTTCTACATGCTGTCCCCCGACGCTGACATCTGTGTGTGAGTAGCGGCCGACCGCAGGCCTTGTCTCGCCGGCCCTCGACCCCCCCCATCCTCTTCAGTCGCGCCCCAGAAAGCTCGCCAATGCCTCTCCTTCGTCGGGAGGCTCAAGAAATCCCTGTCGACCCGCGCCAACCCTTATCGACGCACTGCGTCTGCTCCGGCCGCGACCGCAGGAAACCGTAGAGAGCCGTGAACGCAGCGCATCGCGGAAACCAGTCTCTCCCCCCCCCCGTAGACTCTGTCTGTACGTCCCGCTGTCTCACTAAATCGTCATCATCATCATGTGCCGTCTCATATGACATCATCATTATGTGCCGTGCAGTATGACGTGGGCGATCGCAGTCTTTTGACCATGATTGTACTTGGCAAATTTTTCTGCAGAAGTGCCTTCTTCCAGGCAGTGACTTTACAAGGGGGGGGCGACCACAGCCATTATCAAAACTCTTCAGAGATTGTCTGCCTGGCGTCAGTGGTCACACAACCAGGGCTTGTGATCTGCACCGGCTGCTCATACGACCATCCACCACCCGCTCCCGTGGCCTCACGTGACCCTGATCGGGGGAATGGGGGTGCTACGCCTTGCCCAAGGGTGACCTGCAGGCTAGCGGAGGGAAGGAGCGCCTTACACCTCCTTTGGTAGAGATGCAAACCACCCTGTTATTCAGTACATGTGACAGTAATAAACCGGTACCAATTCCTGCAGTTGTCGTCAAAAGGTTCAGAAACTTCAGAATTGTCAGATTTAACACAGGTGAGAATACGGCGAATGTTAGGGCACCAGCAGATCTGGGAATACAGATCCACTTCCCTTGAAAGTGGTGTCACAGATATCTAGGGTCATAAAGAGGGATTTAGACCTGTTGGTCTTCATGAATCAGGGTACCGAGTACAGGAGTTGGGGTGGCGTTAGGTTGAAATTGTATAGTTCGTTGGTGAGGCCTAATTTGGATATTGTGGGCAGTTCTGGTCACCTACCTGCAGGAAAGATATCAATAAGATTGAAAGAGTGCAGAGAAACTTTAAAGGATGTTGCTGGGTCCCGAGGATCTGAGTTAAAAGGAAAGGTTGGGTAGGTTCGGACTTTATCCCCTGGAACGCGTGAGGGGAGATTTGATCGAGGTGCTCAAAACTACGAGGGGTATAGACAGGGCAAGTGCATGCAGGCTTTTTCCACTGAGGTTGGGTCATGGGTTAGAGGCGAAAGGTGAAATATTTAAGGGGAGAAATTCTTCAGTTGGAGAGGTGAGAGTGTGGAGTGAGCTGCCAACGGAGGTGGTGAATGTGGAAGAGAAGTTTAGACAGGTACATGGACAGGTGGAGTATGGAGGGCTATGCAGAGCGATGGGACTAGGCAGAATAATTTTTTTGGCTCTGTGCTGTAATAATCTATGATCAACACCATGATGCGGGGCTGAGAGTGGAGAGGTGAGGTGTAAAGAAAAGGAGAAGTATAAACTCTTCTCGGGCTCCCAGCCGGGTACAGGTATCGACTACAACTTACGTTTGGATGATAAACTCCGAAGGCGAAGATAATCATCCCCTGATGAAGACGGCAGAGCTCGTCAATGAAAATGTCGGTTAAAACCAATACCTGTACCCGGCTGGGAGCCCGAGAAGAGTTTATTGGCATATACGCTGGGAAAGCGCTGGATCCTTTTTCAAGGAAAAGGGCTATTAGAATTGGTTAATTGTTGTCACGTGTACGGAGGCACAGTGAAGGACAGGTCAGATCATTACACAGAGCATTAAGGTAGGACAAGGTGATGCAGAATAGATTGTACCAGCTACAGCGGAAGAGCAGTGCAGATACATTATAAGGTGCAAGGTCAGAATGGGGGAGATCGTGGGGTCACGAGTTCAGCTGATCGTACAAGAGGGTCTGACGACATCGGGGTAGGAGCCTGGCGGGATGTGCTTTCAGGCTTTCGTATCTTCTGCCCGCCGGGAGAGAGAGAGGGAGGGTGAGGGTCTTTGATTATACTGTCTGTGAGAAGTGTAGACGGAGCCCATGGAGGGGGAGGCTAGTTACTGCAATGTGCTGAGCTGCGTCCACGACCCTCTGCGGTTTCTCGCGGTCACGGGCCGAGCAGTTGCTGTGCCAAGCTGTGATGCGTCCGGAGGATGCGATTTGTGTGGTGCTTCGATTAAAAATGGGTGACGGTCAGCGGGGACAGGCTGAGTTTCCTCAGCCTCCTGAGGAAGTAGAGGCGTCCTCGTCTGTACCTGTCTGGTGACCTCTAAGCGAGGACGAGCTGGAATCAGAAGGTCCTGAGGAGGTTTGTCAGAATGACCCTGGGAATGAAGGGGTGACCCATGAGAAGCACCAGGTGAATCTGGGCTGGTACTCGGTGGAGTTTAGAAGCTTCTCATTGAAAGACCGAGATAGGGTGGATGGGGAGAGGATGTTTCCTGTATTGGGGGAGATAAGACCAGAGGGCGCAGCCTCAGAATACAAGGATGACCCTTTGGAACAGAGTGAGGAGGAATTTCTTTAGCCAGAGGGTGGGGAATCTGTGGAATTCATTCCCACAGACGGCTGTGGAGGCCAAGTCTTTGCGTATATTTAAAGTGGAGGTCGATAGGTTGATTAGTCAGGGAGTCAAAGGTTATGGGGAGATGGCATGAGAATGGGCTCGAGAGGGATAATAAATCAGCCATGATGGAATGATGGAACAGACTCGATGGGGGGAATGGCCTGAGTCGGCACCAATGTCTCATGATCTTTTGGGGTCCCAGGCTCGGCAAAGACACGAGACAGGGGCTGGGTTCTCGGGGACCCTGTCCAGCTTGGGTAACGGTACAATGTCAGCACGTCATCTTAACCCGCACTGCAGCTTGCACAGCCCCAGATGCTCGGAGACTCCAGGGTCCCAGTACGATACAGGCAGGGGCTGGCAGGGTTCTCTGGACCACCGACAGGGAGAGGCTGGTGTGAGCCCCACTGCAGCAACATGGTGAAATGCAGAGTGGCCACTTGATCAGGCACACCTGCTCGCTATCGCAAATATCTAATCGGCCAATCACGTGGCAGCAACTCAATGCATAAAAGCATGCGGACGTGGTCAAGAGGTTCACTTGCTGTTCAGACCAAACATCATCATGGGGAAGAAATGTGATCTAAGTGACTTTGACAGTGGAATGATTTTGGTGCCAGATGGGGTGGTTTGAGTATCTCAGAAACTGCTGATCTCCTGGGATTTTTACACAGAATAGTCTCGCAGAGTTTACAGAGAACGGTGCAGAAAACAAAAACACATTCAGTGAGCAGCAGTTCTGTGGGTGAAAATGCCTTGTTAATGAGAGAGGTCAGAGGAGAATGGCCAGACTGGAGGACAACAGTAACTCAAATAACCACACGTTACAACAGTGCTGTGCATTAGAGCATCTCTGAATGCACAACACGTCAGACCTTGAGGTGGATGGGCTACAGCAGCAGAAGACCTCACTGTGCCCCACTCCTCAACGGAATGAAGTTGCCGCTGAGTGTTCAATGAATATTTTAAAGCGACGCTGGTTTCAGTTACGGGGAGACACGGTGTCCAGATGTTAGGATCTGGGAGCAAGAGGCAAAGAGCTGGGGGAGCTCAGTGGCTCGAGCTGCATCTGTTGGGGAGGGAATTGTCAGCGCCTCCGGTCAAGACTGTGACTCACGAACACCAGGGTGTGTCCACACGCCGGTGGGCCTGCGTGCTACGTGTGCAGGGGCCAGACCTCCTCCCCGTCCTCTGTAGTTCAGCCCGAGTCCGAAAGGACTTCAGTATCCGTGTGTCGCCAGCAGGAGGCACTACACGGGGCTGGCTGTTGGCACTGGCGGGGAGAGACTTACACATTCCTTTTCGCAAGATCAGGTCACGACACAGTGTATTGAGGTAGGACAAGGTAAAACAGTAACAATCCAGAATAAAGCGCGACAGCTACAGAGAAAGCGCAGTGGAGGTGGACAAGATCATATTGGGGTAGATTGTGAGGCCAGGCGTCTACCTTACCGTACAGGAGGCCTGTTCAGGATCATGTAGAGGTGGACTTTGAGCCTGGTGGGACGTGCTTCAGGCTTTCGTATCTTCTGCCCGATGGGGGAGAGAATGGCCAGGATGGGTGGGGTCTTTGATTATGTTGGCTGCTTTACTGGAGCAGTGAGAAGAGAGGAGTCACTGGCGATTGGTGGACCTTGGCTTCTTGTCAGATGTCCGGGAGTGTCATGCTGGGAAGTGGGAGGAAGAGAGAGAGGGATATTTTCTTCCTCTTTATCTGCCTCCATCTTTTGTGATAAGAGTGGGTGTAGAGAGTTTGTTTCCTATAGTGGGGGAGTCTAGGACCAGAGGGCACAGCCTCAGAGTAGAAGGACATCCCCTTAGAACAGAGATAGCTTTTTTAGCCAGAGGATGGTGAATCTGTGGAATTCATTGCCACAGACGGCTGTGGAGGCCAAGTAATTGGATAGATTTAAAGTGGAGGGTGATAGTTTTCTTGATTAGCCAGGGCGACACAGGTTACGGGGAGAAGGCAGGAGAATGGGGTTGAGAGGGATAATAAATCAGCCATGATGGAATGGCAGATTGCACTCGAAGGGCCGGACAGTCAAATTCTGCTCTTGCGTCTTATGGTCTTATGATGGATTGTCAGATTCAGAGAGTCTGGCGTCATGGGCAGGGTCTTAAAGACTAGAAGTCCGCCTTTTGGAGTTTGGGAATTTCGGAAGCTGGAGAAAGGGAGAAATTAGGTTCATGTCACAGGTACATCGAAACATACAGTATGCATTGTTCGTGTCAAATCAAATCAGCGGGGGCAGCTCACAAGTTTCAAAGTTCAAAGTAAATTTATTATCAAAGTACATTAATGTCACCATGTACAACCCTGAGATTCATTTTCTTGTGGGCATACTCGATAATGCGCTGGAACAGCTTTTGGACGTCTCTGAACAAGAGTCTTTCATGATCGTGACATCTGAACAGACACCAGAATGTTAGTGTACAAAGCAGTGGTGATCCCAACGCTCCTGTATGCATCAGAAACCTGGACAACATACCGACGACAGCTGAAGGCACTTGAAAAGTTCCATCAACGCTGTCTTCAAAACATCTTAAGTATCAGCTGGGAAGATAGAAGAACCAACGTCAGTGTGCTAAATGAAGCAAAAACAACAAGCATTGAAGCCTCCGTCATGAAGAACCAACTGAGATGGAGCGGTCATGTTGTTTGGATGAAAGACGAACGTCTGCTGAAACAAATCTTGTACTCCCAGCCTAAAGAAGGCAAACGTAAAAGAGTCAGACAACAGAAGAGATTCAAAGACGTTTTATAAGCCAACATGAAGAAATGTAACATCGACATCAACAATTGGGAAACCAATGCCAAGGACAGGAAGCTCTGGCAAGCCATCAACCGAGAAGGAACAGCAACTTTCGAAGCCAACAGATGTGCAGAATTAGAAGAAAAGAGAAGAAAATGGGAAGAGAGGCAGCAACAACCAAAGCCCGATCTGCCATCTGGAACTACCTGTCCTGAATGCAGAAGAACTTTCAAAGCCAAGATTGGACTCATAAGCCATTTGAGAGCCTGTAAGTAGATCAACAGAACAAAGACCATCATCCTCGACCTCGAGGGATAGCCACCACGACAACTCGATAAATCCATAGTAGAATTATGTGGTGGTGGCATCCGTCTGTCTCAAAGGACAATGAGTAATGAAGGTATGGAGATACTGAGATGCCCATTCGTCAAGATCCCCTCTCAGCCTCACTGGTGAAGTCCAAAGGAAAGCTTATGAAGCAATACGTTTGGCACCAGCTTGGCTACAGGAGCTGTCGGGAGGATGTTCAATGATGTCCAGCCGCCTTAGGAACTCCACTCCGGATTTGCTGTCTGGGTTTACTCCTGTAGCCTTCGTCTCTCCCGAGGCTGCCCACAAGGCAGTGGGGCAATTTACCCGTAGCTGGGGATCTGGTTCACGAGCACCAGGGCCTGCCCAGACGCTGGTGGGCCTGCGTGCTACAAGTGCAGGGGCCCAGACCTCCTCCCCATCCTCTGTAGTTCAGCCTGCGCCTGAAAGGAGCTCAGTTTCCGTGTGTCGCCAGCGAGGAGGCACTGCACGAGGCTTGTTGGAGGAGCTATGTACTGTCAGGGAGAGACTTGCACACTCAGCTCTCCTTTTCACAAGACCGGTAGCCAGCGGTGGAAGCTGTAAGTGAGAGTGACAAGCACGACCCACTACACTAACACACTAGTCGCGTCACCACAACCACTTTGACACCATAGAACAATAACCCGAATAGAGTCAATGAAAGTCTGCCCCATTTTTGGTGTTCAAAGGACCACAATCTGTGCAAATACAAACAGAAAGAAATAATAATAATAAATAAATAAACAAGCAATAAATATGGAGAACATAGGAAAGAGTCCTTGAAAGTCAGTCCATTGGTTGTGGGAACATTTCAGTGATGGGGCAAGTGAAGTTATCCCCTTCGGTACAAGAGCCCGATGTTCGAGGGGTGATGACTGTCCCTGAACCGCCACCCTCCCAGTGCCAACGTGGCATGCCCACAACTTGCCAGCCCTAACCTTTGCGTCTTTGCGATGTGGGGTTTAAACGGAAACCCCCGCGGTCACGGGGAACCCATTGCAAAATCTTCACCGACAGTGGCGGGGAGCTAAACCCCGATCAGTGATCGCTGGCGCTGTCGTAGCGGTAGACTGCCGCGCAGGAGAGATTCTCCAGCGGCGGGGCTACAAGCAGAGACTGGACAGGTTGGGATCGTGTTCCTTGGGGTGATGGGAGACCTTTTGGGGGGGGGGTTGTAAACTCAAGATAGTTGGATAGAGTCGACGGTCTTTTATTGACTCTAAACCGGGAGGGTATAGGCGGTCGGGGGGGTGTTAATGCTGACTGTGATGGATGACCAATCTCCCCCCTCCCCCCCCCCACAGGTACTCTCCCCTGGCCGAACGTTTTTCCCAGAGATTCCCCGGAAACAACCTCCTCAGTGTGCTGTCTAAGTTCTCCCTGCCCACCTCGTTGTCACAGTTCAAGAACCCGCTGGCACCTCCCATGCAGGAGGTAAGGAGCTGGTGGGACGGGCAGCTGCAGGGGTTTTGGTAACGGGTGGGGGGAGCGGGATGTTGGTGGGGTGCGTGAAAGCCTGTCCACACACCTCCCCCCCCAATAACTCAAACCCACTTCTCACTGAACAATCCAACAGAGGCCCTGCTTCCCGCGATGTCTGTACTAAGCACAACACCCGATGAATCTCTGCCCGCGAGTGATCCCACCCCTAGCGCATTCAGAAACTACAGTGTTGAGGCAGCCCTTCGGCCCAACTAGTCCATGCCGACCTCGTCTTCTACCTGGTCCCATCGACCTGCATCCGGATCAAAGCCCTCAACCTCCCTTCCCCTTCGTGTACCTGTCCAGACTTCTCTGCAAGGGTGCCGCAAACCCACGGCCCTCTTAAATATCTTCACCGTTCACCCCAAACCCGTGACCTCCAGTTCAGGTCTCACCAAACCAAAATGGGAAACGCCTGCTTGCCTTTGCCCTATCTATACCCATCATCGTTTTTAAAAAAAATCCTCAATCTAATCTCTCCTCATTCTCCTGTGCTCCAGGGAATAAAATCCTAATTTATTCATCCTCTCCCTCTAACTCAGGTCCTCAAGTCCTTGTGAATTTTCTCTGCACTCTTTCAGTCTTATTGATATTGTTCCTGTAGGCAGGTGACCAGAACTGCCCACAGTGTCCAGATTAGGTCTCACCAACAGATTTTACAACTTCAACATAACATCCCAACTGCTGTACTCAGTGCCCTGATTTATGAAGACCCATGAGCCAAAAATCTGCTTGTGACACCACTTTCAAGGGATTAAGGATGTTTATTCCCAGATCCCTCTGCTCTGCCTCCCTCCTTACACACCATCTCTTTTGACTGTATGTAGGTGACCACACTGATCTTCAAGAGGGCCAACTTTGCTAACCTTTGGCTCTTAATATACAGTTAAAGGAAAATGTTTGTGAACTCTTTGCAGTTACCTGGTTTCCCACATTAATTACTCATAAAATGTCACACCACACGCAGGTACACACGCACACACGCTTCCCAAACTTAAACCCACTCTCCCTCCAATAATCTCTCTCTCTCTCCCCCCCTCCCTCATGCACACACTCAGCCTCATTTCTCTCCCTCGCTCTCTCGTTGTCTCTGACTCCCCCTCCCCCTCCCCCTCCTCCCCTTCCCCCCTCCTCCTCTCCTTCCTCCCCCTTCCCACTCCCTCCTCTCCCTCCCTCCTCCCTCTTACAGGCCCACACTCCCCCCCTTGCCGCGACCCCCCCCCGCGTCCCCCCCACTGAGGGTTCTTGCTCTGCGTTCCAGGCCCCTCCTCCTCCTCCCTCTTACAGGCCCACACTCCCCCCCTCACCGCATCCCCCCGCTGACGGTTCTTGCTCTGCGTTCCAGGCCCCTCCTCCCCCCTTCCACAGGCCCACACTCCCCCCCGCGTCCCCCCGCTGAGGGTTCTTGCTCTGCGTTCCAGGCCTCTCCTCCCCCCTTCCACAGGCCCATACTCTCTCCCCCCCCCCCCCGCGTCCCCCCGCT
Organism: Mobula birostris; assembly: GCF_030028105.1. Taxonomy (NCBI): domain Eukaryota; kingdom Metazoa; phylum Chordata; class Chondrichthyes; order Myliobatiformes; family Myliobatidae; genus Mobula; species Mobula birostris. Next base: position 27,564,286 of record NC_092398.1, read on the forward strand.
GACGGTTCTTGCTCTGCGTTCCAGGCCCCTCCTCCCCCCTTCCACAGGCCCACACTCCCCCCCGCGTCCCCCCGCTGAGGGTTCTTGCTCTGCGTTCCAGGCCTCTCCTCCCCCCTTCCACAGGCCCATACTCTCTCCCCCCCCCCGGGTCCCCCCGCTGACGGTTCTTGCTCTGCGTTCCAGGCCCCTCCTCCCCCCTTCCACAGGCCCACACTCCCCCCCGCGTCCCCCCGCTGAGGGTTCTTGCTCTGCGTTCCAGGCCTCTCCTCCCCCCTTCCACAGGCCCATACTCTCTCCCCCCCCCCGCGTCCCCCCGCTGACGGTTCTTGCTCTGCGTTCCAGGCCCAGCTGGTCCAGATGGTGATCTGGATGCTGCAACGCCGACTGCTGACCCAGCTCCACACCTACGTCTGCCTGCTGGCGCCTCCGAGCGAGCCCGCGGCGCCCGGCCGGGCTGAGGAGGACAGGATGCTGCCCACCCGTGTGGGGGGCCGGAGCCTCAGCGCCCCCAACGCCCTCAGCTTCGGCTCGCCGAGTAGGTTGCTGCCCGAGGGCGAGGCCGGGCCGTGCCGGTCTGTGTTCACGTAACTGGGTCACCCCCCCACCTCCATTTATTGTCTCACCATCGGGCATCCGTTAGTCTCGTGAGACCATGGATTTGCACCTTGGAAGGTTTCCAGGGCGCAGGCCTGGGCAAGGTTGTATGGAAGACCGGCAGTTGCCCATGCTGCAAGTCTCCCCTCTCCATGACATCAATGTTGTCCAAGGGAAGGGCATTAGGACCCACACAGCTTGGCACCGGTGTCGTCGCAGAGCAATGTGTGGTTAAGTGCCTTGCTCAAGGACACAACAAGCTACCTTGGCCAAGGCTCGAACTCACGACCTTCAGATCACTAGACCGACGCCTTAACCACTTGGACACGTGCCAACACAGGGTCATAGGGCACAGAAAAAGGCCCTTCAGCCCATTAAATGCATGCTGCCCCTCAGCCACCCCTTTACACAAAACACACACCAGGCTGGGATGTCGTAGAGAATGACGTTCATGTAGACGTACACCCAAACACACTCCAGTTCGTGTATTTGAACACGCACGGCGGGGATCGAACCCATAACTCAGGCTCCACAGTTTGCCCACGGCCGCCCTGCTGGTGATGGCCTCACAGCTCTGTACCCGGGGGCGGTGGGGGAGGGGTTTATGTTGACGCCTGCCTCACCCCTGTGCTCTCTCCCGCAGCCAGCAGCGACGACATGACTCTGACCAGCCCCAGCATGGACAACTCCAGCGCTGAGCTCCTCCCCAGCGGTGACTCGCCCCTTGGCAAGCGCATGACGGAGAACCTGCTGGCCAGCCTGACCGAGCACGAGCGGGAGGCCATCCAGAACATTCCGGCCGCCCAGAACCCCGACGACCTGCGCATGCTGGCCAAGTAGGTGGTCGCTTGGAGACGGGTGGGTGGGGGTTGGCTGCACCTTCTTGTAGAGTCACAAAGACCCTGAATAGATGCAGCTCTTCAGCCAGTCTAGTCCGTGCTGACTACCAACAACCCTTTTACAATAATAATGCCCTCAGTTCTGGTCACCTCACTACAGGAAGGACGTGGAAATCATAGAAAGGATGCAGAGGAGATTTACAAGGATGTTGCCTGGATTGGGGAGCATGCTTTATGAGAATAGGTTAAGTGAACTCGGCCTTTTCTCCTTGGAGCGACGGAGGATGAAAGGTGACCTGATAGAGGTGTATAAGATGATGAGAGGCATTGATCGTGTGGATAGTCAGTGGCTTTTTCCCAGGGCTGAAATGGCTAACATGATGGGGCATACTTTTAAGGTGCTGGGGAGCCGGTACAGAGGAGATGTCAGGGGTAGGTTTTTTACGTAGAGAGTGGTGAGTGCGTGGAATGGACTGCCGGCGACGGTGGTGGAGGCGGATACGACAGGGTCTTTTAAGAGACTCCTGGACAGGCACATGGAGCTTAGAAAGCGCAGGGCTATGGGTAAAGCCTTGGTAGTTCGAAGGTAAGGACATGTTCGGCACAGTTTTGTGGGCCGAAGGGCCTGTATTGTGCTGTAGGTTTTCTATGTTTCTAATATGTTACAATTCCCAAGTAGAGCCGCGTAAATAGGAGCATTTGATGGCTCTGGGCCTGTACTCACTGGAGTTCAGAATAAAGAGAGGGCATCTCATTGAAACATAGTGGACGTGAAGAGGATGTTCCCCGTAGTGGGGGAGTCTAGGACCAGAGGGCAGTGTCTCAGAACAGAGGGACATCCCTTTAGAACAGAGATGAGGCGGAATGTCTTTAGGCAGAGGGTGGAGAATCTGTGGAATTCATTGCCACAGTCGGCTGTGGAGGCCAAATCATTGGGTGTATTTAAAGCAGAGGTTGATGGGTTCTTGATTAGCAAGGGTGTTGAATATTATGGGGGTTGAGTGGGGATAATAAATCAGCCATGATGGAGTGGTAGAGCAGACTCGGTGGGCTGAATGGCCTTTACTGAGACGGTGAGACGTGTAGACAGAGCCCGCCAAGGGGAGGGGAGGCTGGTTTCCGAGATGGGCTGAGCCAGGTGCAGAACTGTGCCGATCCTCGTGTTCACGGGCCGAGCGGTTGTCGTGCCGTGACGTATCCAGACGGGACGCTGTCTGTGGCTCATCGATTTAAAAACAATCGGTGAGGGTGACTGGGGACACGCCAGTTGCCTGACACGTTGAGCTGTATCCACAACCAGGTCCTTCCTACAGCTTGGTGACCAAAACTGTACACTCTGCAAGTTCTCATTAATACCAACAGAGGAAAGTACAGCACAGCACAGGCTATTCGGCCCACAGTGTCATGCTGAACCAGCTAAAAGGCAAATCAAAAACACCCAAATACTAATTCCTCCTACCACATCCCTATCCCTCCATCTTCCTTACATCCATGTGTCTATCCAGGCATCTCCTAAAAGCCTGTGTATTTACTTCTATCACCATACCAGGCAGGGCATCCCAGACATCCACCATTCTGAGTAAACAAACTCTTTGAACCTGTTCCCCCCTCACCTTCAACGCCTCTGATGTTAGACATTTCTACCTGAGGAAATAGGTACTCTATCTGTGCCTCTCATGATCTTACAAACCTCTATCAGATCTCCCCTGGGCCTCCGGTGTTGCAGAGAGAAGAACCCAAGTTTATCCAGCCTGTCATGGTGACCCTGCCCTCTTAAACCAGGCAGCACCCCAGTAAACCTCTCCACACCCTCTCCCAGTCTTAGCATCCCTCCAATAGTGGGGAGACCAGAACTGTCGCAATACTCCAGGTGTGGTCCAACCAGTTTATAAAGTTGCAACTTAACCTCCTGACTTTTGAACTCAGTGCCTCGACCAATAAAAGCAAGCATTCCATAAGCTGCCTTAACCTCCCGACCTTCTCAACTGATGAGAGGCGTCGATGGGGACTTTGTTGGAGTCATTGTCCCTGGGGTGCAGATAAGACCATAAGACATAAAAACAGAATTAGGCCATTTGGCCCATCGAGTCTGCTCCACCATTCAATCATGGCTGATCCTTCTTTTATCTCCTCCTCAACCCCATATTAGACCATAAGACATAAAAACAGAATTAACAGATGTTGGAACACAAGAAGGCACAGGTTGAGGGAATGTTCAAAGGAGACTGGGAACGGATGTTTTCTGTTCAGTGTGGGCTGGACGGCTGGTGGTGTACTGGCATCAGCCCTGGACTTCGAGAAGGATGGTCCCGAGTTCGAATCCGGCCGGGTCCCAACCTGGGCAGCAGCAACAACAAACCGTGCAGGTTCAGGGGAAAGGATGGTAGGGTGAAGAACCATGTTTGACCAGAGAATGAGGGGAGATTGAGGGGTTATCGATGGGGCAAGAAACTATAAGGTGCTCCTTCCCTCTGCTATCCCGCAGGTCACCCTTGGGTGCTACGAGGTGTAGCACCTGCTTAGCCCCCTCATCAGGGTGCTGTGAAGCCATGGGAGCAGGTGGTGGATGGTTGTATGAGCAGCCAGTGCAGATCACAAGTCCTGGTTATGCCAGGCAGACAATCTCTGAAGAGTATCAATAATGGCTGGGGTCACCCATCTTGTAGAGGACTTGAATGCAGGGCCAGTGGCAGGATTCTCAGGAGTGTGGAGGAACTGAGGAATCTTGGGGTCCACCTCCATCGATCCCTCAGAGTGGACGTGCAGGTGGTTGGGGTGTACGGTGTGTTAGTCATCGTTAGTCAGGAGATTGAGTCCAAGAGCCGTGAGGTAACATTGCAGCTCTATAAAACCCTGGTCAGACCACACTTGGGAGTATTGTGTTCGGTTCTGGAAGGATGTGGAAACTTTCAAGGGGGTGCAGAGGAGACTTACCAGGATGCTGCCCGCGTTAGCGAGCATAGGTTGAGTGAGCTCGGGCTTTTCTCCCCGGAGCGAGAGGCGACTTGGTAGAAGTGTACAAGATGGCGAGAGGCAAAGAATGAGTGGACAGCCAGAGACTCTTATCCCAGAGCAGAAATACTTTTATCAATTTTAAGGCAATTAGAGGGAAGTATAGGGGGGATGTCAGGTAGTTTTTTTTTACAGAGTGGTGGGTGTGTGGAACGTGCTGCCGGGGTGGTGCAGGCAGATACATTAAGGACATTTAAGAGACTCTTAGGCACGTCCATGATAGAAACATCATCCATGGGCTGTGTAGGAGGGAACGATTAGATTGACCATAGGGCAGGTTAAAAGGTTGTCACAACATTGTGGCTGGAAGTGCCTGTGCTGTGTTGTATGGGGGGCAGGTTGTTTTCTTGCAGGGAATGCTGGGTCTGTGGAATGGCCTGCCAGCATAGTGGTGGAGACAGATATGGTAGTGTTTAAGAAGCTCACAGATCGGCAGATGAGTGTGCAGGGACCGGAAGGATATGGACCGGGGGCAGGCAGAAGTATTTAGTAACGACAATTTCCCAAAGATTAGTTCCTTGTTCTTTTCTGATTCAGCGGCACAGGGTACCTGTAACAAAGGTAGCCCTGTACATGTGTTAAAGTTTATCAGAAATTATTACAGTTATACGGAAAGAAAGAAAATTCACCAACAAGTAATCAAAGAGACAAGATAATTCTTAGAGACGATAAGATCGAGGCGTAGAATCAGGCCATTCAGCCCCTTGAGTAAGCTCCACTACTATCCCACTCAGACCCATTCTCCTGCCTTCTCCCCGTAACCTTTGACACCCTAACCAATCAGGAACCCATCAACCTCCGCTTTAAATACACCCAATGACTTGGCCTCCACAGCTGTCCGTGGCAACAAATTCCACAGATTCACCACCCTCTGGCTAAAGAAATTCCTCCTGATCTCTGTTCTAGAGGGATGTCCTTCTATGCTGAGGCTGTGTCCTCTGGTCCTAGACTTCCCCACTATTGGAAACATCCTCTCTTCATCCATTTTCAGTACTCGACAGGCTTCAGTGAGACTCCCCGCCTGCCCAATCTTATAAACTCCAGCGAGGACAGGCCCAGAGAAATCAAGTACTTCTCGTGCATTAACCCTTCCATTTCTAGTCTTGTGCGGCACCTTGTCAAAGGTCTTCTGAAGATCCACCAACTCTCTTTGCTCTTTCCTGCTTGTTGTTTCCTCAAAGAACTCCAAGCAGGATTTCCCCTTGAGGAAACCATGGCCTGTTTTATCCTGTGCCTCCAGGTACCCTGAAACCTCATCCCTAGTAATAGACTCCAGCACCTTCCCAACCACTGAATTCAGGCTAACTGGCCTCTAATTTCCTTTCTTCTGGCTGTCTCCCTTAAAGAGTAGAGTGACAATTTGAAATTTTCCAGTCCTCCAGACCTGTTTCGGAGCTCATAATCTCTACATCGACCTCGCTCAGAACCCTGGGGTGCAGTCCATCTGGTCCCAAGTACCTTCAGACCTTTCAGATTCCCGGCACCTTCTCCTTGTTAATAGCCACGACACTCACTTCTGCCCCTGACACTCTCAAATTCTCGCTGCTGCCTGCGAGGAGTTTGTACGTTCTCCCTGAGACCGCGTGGGTTTCCTCCGGGGGCTCCCATTTCCTCCCACAGTCCAAAGACAAATGGGTTAGGACTTGTCATTGTGGGCGTGCTGGGTTAGCGCTGGAACGGGGCTGGGTTGTGGGAGCTGGAGCAGCCATTCCGGCCCCCCCCCCTCACCGTGCCTGTCCCTCTCCCCGGCAGACTCCTGCACTATTTCCGCGGCCGTCACCACCTGGAGGAGATCATGTACAACGAGAACATGAGGCGCTCGGTCCTGCTGACCCTCATCGACAAGTTCCGGAGCGTGCTGGTGGTTCGGCACCACGAAGACCCCATCATCTCCATCTTCCAGAGCCCCTCTGTGTGAAGGAGGGCGGAGGGCGGGTGGGCTGGTTCCTCCACTTCCCAAACAGTCCGTGGCTGTCCTGGAGTCAGTCAGGCACGGAGATGGAGGGGTTTGGTCTGTGTCACAGGAGTAGTGCGTGGCTGAGGAGCAGGGTCAAAGGGCAGAGCATAAATATTATTGACCATGGGAGTGTGTGATGGGACAGTGTGGAGGGAGATTCACTCTGTGTCTGACCCCGGGAGTGTGTGATGGGAAGGTGTGGAGGGAGTTTCAGTCTGTGTCTGACTCCGGGAGTGTGTGATGGGACTGTGAGGAGGGAGCTTCACTCTGTGTCTGACCCCGGGAGTGTGTGATGGGACAGTGTGGAAGGAGCTTCACTCTGTGTTTGACCCCGGGAGTGTGTGATGGGACATTATGGAGAGTGTTTTCTCTCAGTCCAGTCTCCAGTGGAATTTCTACTCAAGTCTGCATCTCCTGTGGTTGAATTGATCGACGTTTCAAGTGATGTAAACAGTAGCAGTATCTTCACTGTGTTGTTGAGATCTGCAAATTAAGGCTGGACTGGACGCAGGGCTGCGAGAGCTCGTGTGAAATGGGTACGATTACTGGATTTAAAATTCTTTCTCAGACTTCCTCACTTCTGGGATGAAGGCACAGATCAGATCACTCGCTCCCTGCCTCCAGGATTGGGAATGTCAGGGAGTGAGTGAAGGACACGGGGTCAGTTCGGTGTCAGGGTGGCTGGTGTTCAATACAGACGGGGAGGAGGTGCTCTGTCACGGTGAGAAGATATCCTGGCGTTCGTGTGAATGGGGGGTGGGGACAAGAGGGGAGGAGGAGGAGAGATGGGGAAAGAAGGGAGATGCAGGAAGAATGAGGGTGGGAAGGAGAGGAAAAGGGAGTGAGGGAGGAGGGATTGGAGGGAGAATATGTTGGGCACTGCGTCTCTTGAAAAAAAATTGACTCCATCACAAGAGCACGTGTTTTATTAAGCTCTGTTTTTCACACAGTCCCAAAATATGAAAATACATGTACAGTGTGGAAAAGAACAAAAATATATTTATATTCATATGTGTATTGTTTGTTTTTCTCTTTTCCTCATATATTTACAATATAATATTTACAGATCCAATGATAGTCTACTCCCTCCTCAACATCCCTCAAAATTTGGGGGGGGGATGCAGAGGGAGAGTTGGGTGGGGTTGACGGAAAAGAGGAAGGGAGGACATGGAGTGGGGAAGAAGATCGGACCAGGGGAAGGAAGAGGAATGGATCAGGGGAGGGTGAAGGGAGGGAGGAAATGGAGGGGGTGGGGAAGAGGCTTGGACAGGGGGAGGGTGGAGATGGGCAGAGGGAGTGAGGGGGAAGTGGGAGGGAGGACGTGAAGGGGAGAAAGAGGAGTGGAGGGAGGGAGGGAGGGGGGAAGAGGATTAGACCAGGAGGATGGTGAAGATGGGTGGAGGGTGGAAGTAATGATCTTCACTTTAATCCAAGCTGGTCTTCTCTGTCTCTGGGGCAGAAACTTCCACAGATTCACCAGCCTCACCCGTTCTACCTTTGTTACTGCGTCTTCTCCAGATCCGGTATACAATGTCCCGCTTCCCTCCCTCTGCCCCCCATCCCAGAGCTGTCGGTCTTATTGGGAACTCCCCCGTTATCCCAGGAGGATGTCTGGTCCGTCTCCTGTGGACGGCTTCCCAGACTGTCAGACACCACAAGAGGTGAAGATGAGAAAACCTTTTTATTAGCAAAACATTATTTTGTGGCAGCCACAGTCGGAACTGCTCCTGGTCGGGGGTTCTAACACTGGCTACAGCAACGTCAATGAGGTTGACTCCTATCAGTACGCCCATCGACAATGGAAGGGCAGTTTCCTGCCTCCCAGGGGAAGAGGGGACAAGAGGGAGAGGGGGAGGGATGCAGGGTGGCAGAAAGGGGGAGAGGAAGACAGGGTGGGAGGGGTGGAGAAAAGAAAAGTCCCAGGGACAGAGCCCTTCCCCTACCCTTACATTCACCATCTGACCTGGTTGGATGGCCAAGAGTCAGAAACCTGCCCCTCCCCCCAACACTTCGAGGTAGCCGCAGCTCAGGATGACGGCCGTGCCTTTGCTCTTCTGCCCAGTGAGAGGCCCCCGCTCATCTGCCAGTTCAGTTCGGTGTTTCTTCCCACCCCCACCCCCCACATCTCCCTCTCCCCCCCCCCCACCGAGCCGGAACCCCCCCCATATCTCCCCCTCTCTCTCCCACCCCACATCTCCCTCTCTCCCCCCCATCTCCCCCTCTCCTCCCCCACATCTCCCTCTCTACCCCCACCGAGCCGGAACCCCCCCCCCATATCTCCCTCTCTCTCCCACCCATCTCCCTCTCTCCCCCCCATCTCCCCCTCTCTCTCCCACCCCACATCTCCCTCTCTCCCCATCTCCCCCTCTCCTCCCCCACATCTCCCTCTCCCCCCCCACCGAGCCAGAACCCCCCCCATATCTCCCTCTCCCCCCCACCGAGCCGGAACCCCCCCATATCTCCCTCTCTCCCCCCCCACATCTCCCTCTCCCCCTCCACATCTCCCTCTCCCCCTCCACATCTCCTTCTCCCCCCTCCACATCTCCCTCTCCCCCCCACAGAGCCAGAACCCCCCCCCATGTCTCCCTCTCTCTCTCCCCACATCTCCCTCTCTCCCCCTCCACATCTCCCTCTCTCCTTCCCCCGAGCCAGAATCCCCCCCCCCCGGATGTCTGACACATGGACTCACTCCTGCTCTGGGGGGAACAAGACATTGGACCTTGTCCAAACGTTCTGTTAACAAGGTTTCACACACAATGGTATTTACACAGTTCATCTCCAGCTTACGGTCACCGTGCCCACCAACCAGCTCTCAGGAGTTTGCTGGCTGCGGGCACCTTCGGTCACCTGGCACCTTGTTTTGTGGGGGCCAAGCTGCCCACTTTGTGAAGCGTCCAGATTACAAACAGTTTGTCGGAGCGGAGCGTTGACGTGGAGAGGGTGTTTCCTATAGGGGGGAAGTCTAGGACCAGAGGGTACCGTCTCAGAATAGAAGGTCACCCCTTTAGAACAGAGATGAGGAGGAATTTCTTTAGCCAGAGGGTGGGGATTCCGTGGAATTCATTCCCACAGACAGCTGTGGAGGCCAAGTCACTGGGTGAATTTAAAATGGAGGTGGATGGGTCCCTGATTAGTGGGGATGCCAAAGGTTATGGGGAGGAGGCAGGAGACCAGGGTTGAGAGGGATAAATCAGCCATGATGGAATGACAGAACAGACTCGATGGGCCGAGTGGCCTAATTCTGCTCCTGTGCCTTATGGCAGGCTGTGCTGTTTTCTGGTCTTTGCATCACTCGGCGCCCCTGGGTGCGTCAGATGCACCCTTTTAAAACTTGAGATGTCCGATCTGGCTGAAGATGGGCGGTAGAGGACGTTGAGCTCAGCCCTGGAGGGACTTGGGGCTGGTGGGCTGGACCCGGAAAGAGTCCCAATTGCCCCAGAGCCAGAGGAGCAGCAGGCACAGGGCACAGGTGGTGAGGGTGCGGGTCCGCGTGCGAACGAAGGGCAAGACCAGAGCCGAGAGTGTGGACATGAGCGTCAGGGCCACGGCGGCCATCATCAGCAGCAGGTTCATGGACTTGCCGAGGAGCTCGTGGCCGCCCGGCTGCTCAGCCTGGGACACCTGCTGCAGCTGCTCCAGCCTCAGCAGCTTGCTCTGGAAAGCCTCCAACACCTCCTGAGGGGGAGAGGGGAGCAGCAGTGAGGAATCTCTCCCTCTCACCAGGTACCCTGGCTGATCTATTATCCCACTCAACCCCATTCTCCTGCCTTCTCCCCGTAACCTCTGATGCCCTCACTGATCAAGAACCTATCAGCCCCACTTTCAACATGCCCAAAGACTTGGCCTTCACGGCCGTCTGTGCCAATGAATTCCACAGATTCACCACCCTCTGGCTAAAGAAATTCCTCCTCATCTCTGTTCTAAAGGGGTGACCTTCTGAGGCTGTACCCTCTGGTCCTAGACTCCCCCACCACAGGAAACATCCTCTCCACTTCCACTCTATCTGGCTTTTCAACATTCAGTAGGCTTCAAAGAGATCCCCCCCTCATTCTTCCAAACTTCAGTGAGTACAGGCCCAGACCTATCCAAAGCTCCTCATCCTTGTGAAGCTCCTCTGGACCCTCTCCAACACCAGCACATCCTTTCTTAGATAGGGGGCCCAGAACTGTCTGCGATACCTCAAATGCAGTCTGACCAATGCCTTATAGAGCTTTAGCATTACATCCTTGCTTTTATATTCGAATCCTCTCTAAATGAATGCCAATAGTGCATTTGCCTTCCTTCCTCAACCTGTAGTGAAACGTGCACGAGGACTCCCAAGTCCCCTTGCACCTCTAATTTCCCAATTTGCTCCCCATTTAGAAAATAATCTACACCTTTATTCCTTCTACCAGCATGCACGGCCGTACACTTGCCTACACCATATTCCATCTGCTCATCCTTCAATATGTCCAAGATCTCCTGCTTCCTCAAAACTACCTTCCTCTCCACCCATATTTGTATCATCTGCAAACTTGGCCACAAAGCCATCAACTCCTTCACCCAAATTATTGGCATGTAACATGAAAAGAAGCGGTCCCAACACTGACCCCTTGTGGAACACCGGCAGCCCACCCTTACAGACCCCCTTTATCCTCACCCTTTGCCTCCTGCCAATTAGCCAATCTCCTACCCAAACCAGCATCTTCCCTGTAATACTCTTTTCATGGTAAGCAGCCTCATGTGCAGCACCTTGTCAAAGGTCTTCTCAAAGTCCAAGTAAACAACATCCACTGACTCTCCTTTGTCTATCCTGTCTGTTATTTCCTCAAAGAATTCCAGCAGATTTGTCAGGCACGATTTCCCGTTAAGGAAACCATGCTGTCATTGGCCTATTTTATCATGTGCCTCCAAGTACCCCAAAACTTCATCCTTAATGATGGTCTCCAACATCTTGCCAACCGCTGAAGCCAGGCTACCTGGTCTATAATTTCCGCTCGGTCTAACTGGCTGCACCCACTGTGGCACACAGATATGAACAGTGATCCCTCGCCCTGCTCCCCAGCACCGTCAGACTGACCCAGATGTCTCTGCTGCTCTCATAGGACTGGTAGGCGATCTTCTCCTCCAGGTTGGCCAGGTTGTCCTCGAGGTTGTTGAGCTCGTTCTGGTGCAGGTCCATCAGATCGTGCAGCTGAACCTGCAGCTGACGGGACCTTGGGACAGGAGTGAAGGATCACCATGGGCAGGGGCTGCATTCGGGGGTGGGGGGGGACAGGAGGTTTAGACTTCCAAGTGAGGGCAGTGGAAACAGGCTGGGTCGATTGTGCTCCCCCCGTGTTCCCATCAACTCCCCCAGTCTTTATCTATCTATCTCTCTCACTCTCACTCACACACAGTTGGGGTGGGGTAGAAGGGTGATTCATGGTGGCTGATTAATCCACCGACCCTGTGTGTTGCTGATACATTGGGGGGGGGGGGGACTGGTGTTCAGAGGAAACTATGGGGGTCAGAGAGGAAAGGTACAAACTACAGACAGACAGACACAGAGATCTGAGACAGAGGCACACACTCACACAGACAGACACACACCCACTCCCACTCATACACAAGACAGACACAGAGAGGTCAGAGAGAGAGGCACACATACTCACACTGACAGAGACAGACACATACCCACAGACACAGAGAGGTCTGAGACCCCCTCCCCACACACACACAGACACAAACCCACACAGATAGGCACACATGTGCACGCACACAGAGGCATACACATACTCACACAGACGGAGTGTGTGGGACACGACCTCTCGCCCCTGCACTGACCTTAAGGATGTACCGAGGGGAAGCTGGTTTTCACTGTTGTCAGTTGTTTGGTGGTGGAAATCAGGATCAGGAGAGTGACTCACCCCCCACCCCACCAGGTCACTGAGTGGTGCAGGGCAGAAGCGGACCTTTCTGTCCAGCGAGTCCACGCTGACCATTCTCCCCACCCTCCCGCTAATTCTCCCCACCCCGGATCCTGGCGACTCACAGCCACCAGCAAGGCTGGTTGGAGGAAGGTGGGAACGGCAAATGGTCCCCTGGCACAGGAAAGAACCGGGAGTCCTGTCCCTCAGAGAGAGAGAGGAGCCTTTCTTCATGCGCGAAGAATCCCCACCATCCGGCTGGCGCTCCCTGCTTGCTGCTCCCACTGGGCAGGAGGTACAGAAGCCTCAAATCCCACACCACCGTGTCCAGGAACAGTGACTTCCCTTCAACCATCCGGCTCTCGAACCAGCCAGCACAACCCTAGTCACTGCCTCCGTCCAGCAACACTGCGCTCTACATTCTTGTTCCACGTTCTCCCTTTGTAAGAGTTGTGCAAAGTTGAGACAATTAATTTTTTTTTCTTGTGAGTGTTGGTTACCTGATGCTCTATCAAAGTCCAAAGTAAATTTATTATCAAGTACCTGTGTGTCACCATTTGCTTCCTTGCAGGCATTCACAGTAGACCAAAGAAACTCAATAGAACCAATGAGAAAGTACACGTAAAGACTGACCAACAACCAATG